>NC_045173.1:12459735-12704735 GCF_900700415.2 Clupea harengus
TCATTAATCATGCACGATACCTCAACATAATGAAACGTATCTTTCTCTATAGCAGAGAGAACATTGACTCTGCTTGATCAGAAAACACATCTATTAAAGGGGTCATTCTTATTTCTATTGTCATGAGTGTGGCAAGGCAACGTTTTACATAGACTCTCGTGCACTGAAATATGGCATGTTGCCTCAATTTCCTAATCAATACTGAGGTGCTGCATTATGCATGTGAGTGTTAGCAGGCTGTCCATCAAGGCTTAGCTTTCTAATGTTTCACTCTATTTTGTATCCGCAGGCAACCCGTAACCAAAAATACCTTCAGACATTACAGAGTACTAGGAAAAGGTGGATTTGGTGAGGTATGTACACTGGAACATTTTTTTTTCTGATGGTAGACCAGACTGTGTATACAGTAGAGTCTGGGTTTTAATGTGGTATTACCACTACCGGTACTTTGATTCTGTGATACTTGATACAAATGCACATGTATCAATATGTCTCTGGCTGTGGACCTTTTTGGTGTGTCGGGTGTTTTAAAGCCAACATAACATGGGCAGATTATGGAGAGTTTATAGGCTTGTCTTCTTACACAGACACTGTATTATCTCATGAAGTTGTGTTAAAGATGAAGTCAAGAATATGCATTGAGAAAGAGAACGTTGTAACAATAGAAAAATAGGCTAATTACCTTTGAAAAGAGTAACACAATGCATTTTATGAATCATGTAACAACCCCAGTCTGTCTGTTTATCTGTAGGTGTGTGCCTGTCAAGTGCGAGCCACTGGTAAGATGTACGCCTGTAAAAAGCTGGAAAAGAAACGAGTAAAGAAGAGAAAAGGTGAAGCCATGGCATTAAACGAAAAGCGCATTTTAGAAAAAGTTAACAGTAGTTTTGTAGTAAGTACTACCCCTTTTATTCTTCTCTCATTCCAACCTGTATTTCTGTCTCTTCTCTGTGGGTTGGGTTTCTCTGGGTTGTGTGAGTGGGTGGGTGTGTATTTGCTTGTGTTGCTGTGTAATACTGTTTACCCTGTTGATGGTATTCATGCAATCTGTTTCTGTGTCTGTGTCTGTGTCTGTGTGCGGTGCAAGTGTGTTGTGTGCTGTTTTGTGTTGAGCTGTTGTTTGTGTTGACCATGTCCTCGCTCGATGGTGTTCATCTGATGTCTATTTCGCTGGCCAAACAGATACCAGACTAACAGAACTGTGATACTGCATGTCAGTAAAAAAAAATGCCCCAAAGTTGTTTACTGCACAACCATTTCGTTTTCTAGTGCGATTATTTTTTTTTTCTCTCCTTGCAGAGTGTCCATTTTGTGCATCTCTCTAGCTGTGCTTTGGCCAGCTTGGCTTTGCCCAGTAGTCTTGTGCCCATATGGCGTCGCAGTCTAGAGCATGGAGGCAGGTTAGGACAGGGACGCTGTTAAATTTCTTGCAGTGGTCAGGTGAATGGATGGCCACTGGCTGTTTTCCATCAAAGACAGCTGTGGGATCATGTAAGACGCACAGTGCTCATCAAGATCAACTGTGTCTTTCTCCCTCTGTCAATACTTTCTTTTTTTTTTCTTCCTCTCTCTTGCTTCATATTTTTCACACTCTTATTTTCCTGTATGAGTTCCTTCTTTGCATTCACAGTGTTAGGTAGTTTCGATGTGGATAGTGATGATTTTAGTTCAGTTTGAGACCTTGTTCTAATAACTGTGGCTTGATTTTTTTTATCTACCACTCTCTCTGCTGAATTACCCTTCCACTGTGTGTGCAAGTGGTATGTGTTTGGTTATGAGTGGACCTGCATCTGCCACTGTTCTCCTGCATTAACATGCTCACTTCATCATTCAAGTGGACCTGGCCTCACACATACCATCATTTCACAGTGTACTTTTTAGATCATTGTGTGTGTGTGTGTGTGTGTGTGTGTGTGTGTGTGTGTGTGTGTGTGTCTGTGGTCTTTGTAGTGTGTGTGGGCGTACTTTTGCAGAATATGTAATGTACTTGTGTGCTAGTGCAGTTTATGTGTCTGTGTGTGTATGCCAGAGGCATAGACGATAGCTCCTCATAAGCTACTCGACGTATTAGAAGGGCCCTGTTGCCTAGCAACGCTGACCAAACAGAGGTAGAGAGAAGAGTCAAGTGCTATATGACTTCCCCTCTATTTTCTCTCTCTGTCTCTCTCTCTTTTTCTCTCTCTCTATACACACACACACACACTCTGTCTCCTTCTCTCTTTGTCTCTCTCTCTCTTTTTTCCCTCTATCTGTTAATGCATAGCATTGGGGGCCTCTACAGAAAGACTAGTAGACATTTTACATTTTTTTAATATATTAGACTCTCCAGGTTAGCCTGCTCTGACGTATAGATGCCGTGTGTATGGCACAGAGTACAGGTGAGACTGTAGGGAGGCTTATGCAATATCCACTGGAGTCATGTGATCGCTATCAGCCAGAAGCCATTTTGAGTGGTCTCCTCCGAACAACGAGAGAGAGAGACTGAGAGAGAGACTGAGAGACTTGATGTTGCACAGACTCCTAGTAAATTCAAGTAAATTCCCACGGTGTGCATAAGGATTGTACACACAGTACAGAGAGGTATATGAAATGATAGATGCAAAAGTATGGAAGAGAGGATTAGTCTGTCTGTCTTTCTTTCTCAGGCTTTCAATTACATTATTCTCGACAGATGTTTGTTTATTGAAGATGTTGATTCCCAGTGAAATTCCAACCCCTTCACAGCAGAACCACACCGTTAGCAGTTTCCTCTCACATTGTTCCAAAACCACCCAACAGAGTGATGTTTTAACAGGTGCGACAGGACTACTCAGAAGCACGAACTAAGCCGCTTAGAGCTCCAGTAGTTAGTTTGATTTATTTGATCGTCTGCGGAGTCTCGCGGCGTCTTTCGTTTCATCTTTTTTAAGCAGATCATGTTCTGGCCCTGTGACGTCAAGTCAAGTCGGGGAGTGTGTGCTATTCCAGTGGACACTTTTTCCGCTTTGCAAGAGTGGGAAAGAGACCTTGTGTCCACCGTTAATGACCTAGCACGTTTTTTCCAGACGTGACGGCTCCCCCCCACCCCACCCCCCGCCAACACAAACAGTCATACACACAGACGCAAACACACACACACACACACACACACACACACACACACACACACACACACACACACACACACACATGCTTGCACTCTCGACTCTGAGGAATTTTCCCTCATTTCTCACAGCTGGTTTTCCATGATTGCTATCATCGGTGAGGTCTCCACTCGCAGTTGTAGCGGTGAAGGAACATATGGAAGTCCTCTCAGCAGCAGGCATGTCCTGGAACTAAACAAATGCTGAAGTCCCCAATGTCACTGACCCTTTGGGCTTGTGTGTGTGTGTGTGTGTGTGTGTGTTACAGTCGTGTACTGTCAGTCAGCGATTGTGTGCGTGTGAGAGATGTGTGTTTGTGCTCAACACGGGTAGAAGCATATGAGATGTGTGTTTATATAGTTGTTCATGAAGCAGAATGTGTGTGTGTGTATGTGTGTGTGTTGTTCTCAGCTTTGTCCTCGCAGGGAGTGTTATTAGGGTGTAAGAGGGCCATGATCGACCTCATAAATCCTCTTGCCCAATCAGTAGCCTTGACTTCATGTTGCATAAGTCTTGTGTAATCTGACCACTTGGTTAAATAATGTAGCCCTCTTTATTTTGTGGTCTTTATTGATGTTTGTTGCAGTCTCTCTTGACATCTGATTATGCCATCATGGATATGTACTCCTTTGATTGTTTCTGAAAAGCCATTCATACCAAATACAACCAAAAGCCATTAGTTATCTTATGACTTTTACACACAATAAGTGTGACGAGGAACTCTGCAACAATAGCCCATCTAGTGACACCTGTATCACGTCACCCTTTGCTATCGCAGTGTTTTGCGGCCAAGAGGACTTCCTGTATTTGTCATACGTGCATTGCCCCTGACTCTGCAATTAAGCAAATATCCCTCCATTGTCTATGCTGTGCTCTGTGATGGCCTTGTGTTTAGGGTGGTTAAATAGTTGAAAATCAGTGTTGCCTTGTGAAGTTATCAACACAGTTCTGCGTCTCTGTCCCACCCACCTCCCTCCTTTGTCTGTCTCCCTTGCAGGTTAATTTAGCATATGCCTATGAAACCAAGGATGCTCTCTGTCTAGTTTTGACCATAATGAATGGTGGCGATCTGAAGTTCCACATCTACAACATGGGCAACTCTGGCTTTGATGAGCAGCGCGCCATCTTCTACGCCGCCGAGATCTGCTGCGGCCTGGATGACCTGCACAGGGAGCGGATAGTCTACAGGTGTGGTTGTGTGTCTGTGTGTGTGTGTGAGAGAGAGAGAGAGAGAGAGAGGGAGAGAGAGACAGGGAGAGATGGATGGATGAAGAGTTTTACATGCCGACAACCTATAGTGAGGGATCCGACCGTGTCGGTGTGTGGATTTGGCCTCACTGTTATCTGTCTTATACTGGGCCCACCTTAAATGTGAACAGCATCTCAGAGTCTTCCTCTCCTTCCTCTCTGTCCCTCTGCCAGTGGCGACACGTGATACTAGACACTGTAAAGATGGTGAACAACAGTGCTCCGTGTGATACTAGACACTGTAAAGATGGTGAACAACAGTGCTCCGCGTGATACTAGACACTGTAAAGATGGTGAACAACAGTGCTCTGGTGTATTTTTAGCATGAACCGGAGAGCAGTAAGCACATGATGGCCATTGCCATTTCTGCAAGGCGTTCATTAGAGCTGAGCTCTCCTGGTTGTTTATCGTTTCGTCCTACTGGTCGTCACGGTAGCTGGGCCCCATACAGTCAAAGTAATGTAAACATTCTCCCTCTTCATCTGCTTCAGCTTAACCTCTCTCTCTCTCTCTCTCTGGCTCTTTGCAGAGGGAGTCACAGCACATGCATTAATGTATGACTCGTCAGATCAATATGTGATCTAGTTTGACCCTATGTGCTTGAATATGCACATGTTTTTTGTGCCAAGAATATAAGACCGGACGTCTGTTTTTGTTTAAACAACATCTTTAGGAATGTTTCAGTGAAGCAAATAATTGCATTACCCAAGTCGCTTTAATTATTATCCTTCATAATATGTATGAATAGAACTAAAATACTGAAACCGAACTATAATGCTTTCATTCACCTGCAGAGATTTGAAGCCTGAGAATATTCTACTAGATGACCGTGGTAAGATCTCTTTTCATTAAACTTGCATGGCATTTTCATCTTGCTATGTCAAAACAGTTATATAAAAAGGAGAACCTTTTTACATGTTTTTGTTCAGCAGCTATTCACAGGTTTGCAGAGGTTTTTTCCCCGTATAAACTTAACAAACTTAACGTAAACAAAGGCTGATCTTTATTATGTATGTTCACACCTGTGGAATTTCTATTCCAAATGTCCAAAAAGTTGCTCTTAGACAGTATGAACCTAAGGAAAGCTGCTATTAGACAGTATGAACCTAAGGAAAGCTGTCGTTTCTGCCTCAGCAATGTGAGCAGATCTAATCTGGTCATCGCCATCAGCCTGTCTGTCTCACCTGTGTGGTTGCCCTCCTCTCTCTCCCGCTCCAGGGCACATTCGGATTTCCGACCTGGGACTGGCGGTCCAGTTTCCGGAGGCAGAATCGATAAGGGGCAGAGTGGGCACAGTGGGTTACATGGGTAAGGTTCCCCTCCATCTCACACAGTGAGCCAGGAATTACACTCAACATGGCTTCCTGCGAGGTTTGTCTAATAGATGTGAACTGGTTGAATTTAAATAGGCATTTGCTAGTCCGTCTCAAAGAAAAAAAAAAAAAAAAAACATGTAACATGTAATTGCTACATAAGACAAGTGTACTGGACTAAACAGTGACATATCCCTCCTTTGATATTTGGAGGCATTGATCATTACTATTGTAGAATACTACTTAGCAGCTATGTGTGAAAGGACATGAAAGAAGGAGGACCAGTGAAGGGGGAGCTGAAGAAAGCTTTCATAGAGCGTTAGCTTAGCACTGTCCATTGACACTCAGCATTTACCTTGCGCTGTAACACGTAGCTGTTTTAGCCGAGTGTTGGTATGAGTGTTCTTCTCCATTCGTTTTGCACGGCACTGACTCTGTCCCTTGACTTCTGACCTTTGGGCAGCCCCAGAGGTGATCCAGAACGAGAGCTACACATTCAGTCCGGACTGGTGGGGGCTGGGCTGCCTGATCTTTGAGATGATCCAGGGCCAGTCGCCTTTCCGCCGCCGCAAGGAGCGTGTGAAGCGCGAGGAGGTGGACCGGCGCGTGCGCGAGGACCAGGAGGAGTACTCGGACAAGTTCATAGAGGAGGCGAAGGACATCTGCCGAAAGGTGAGGCTCTCAGGGGACACATTCCTAAAGCTTCTCTTTTCTTCCTCTGCTTACTTGATGTACATTTTTTTAAATATCACAACACACCGCCCCCAACACCAGTAGAATCTCCCATACGTCTTATTGGATTTGATACAATGAAGGCCATTTAGCCAGCATACTTCACCCTGTGCCACATGCATGATGATGATGATGATGATGATGATGCTGGCCAAAAGGAAAACAAACACTGGAAAGCCAATGTCCTGTCCGTGTGTCTTATCTAGTTTGCCTTCGTTGAGAGGCGGCTGTAATATCGGTGCTGAGCGGCCAAGAAGTGGTCTAAATGACCTCAGTGTACTCAAACTAAATGTGGGCTTGGGGTCAATGTACAACTCCATGTGAAAATGGTAGAAGCCACTAACTCTTTGCACGGGATTAGAATCTGTCCAAAACACGATCGTGTGCCAGTGAAAACAACTAAAATTGACTGTTGAATTGTCAGACCACAAGAGAGCTAAATTTAACTTTGGTTCCCAAAACATATCACAAGTATTTTGTTGTTGTGAAAAACCCCAGTGACCCTCCTTTTCACAAACAAATAACATGCAAGCATACCGAACTAATCCTAGTATCAGTGTAGCCTATCTGTGACCTCACCGTCATATGTGATAGATGACCATAAAGCACTCTTTGAAGTAAAAGTGGTGTGTTTTTTTTTTTTTCACTCATCTCACAGTGTGGTTCATAGACTAGCCAAATTCAACAACTAACATACACACACACCCTCACATACACATCAAACTGTTCATGGATCATCATGTGATTCTAGGGGTTGAAGTACTATGCATGTGGTTGGTGAAAGCGGAGTCAAGAATGTGTCTGTGGGACCCAGAACTCATTCACATTTTCCCTGACTTGCGTGAGACTAACATTCTATTGCAGTAATCAACTTTGATGAAAGAACACTTTTTTTGGGTGAGTGCAAAACGGAGGAATGCTGAACGTGAATGTGAAGCCACGAAGATGAGTTTGAATGGCCCCATGGGTATCCCCCAGAGATTAGAGAGATTTACACTATGTTTATAAAAAGAGATCTGTGAGTGAGTGCAGGACCAAACCCCATGACAAACGAGAGAAGGGATGAGTGCAAACGAGCCTAAGTCACCCCTCAGGCCCTTTCTGAGGAAATTACTGCAGGACTGGGGAGGAGGGGTGTTTTTCATGTGGATCTGTTGTGTGTGTGTGTGTGTGTGTGTGTGTGTGGGGGGGGGTAGGGTTAATGGTTCAGTACTGTGCTCTGCGTGACGGCATGGAATATTCTGACCTCGGGTTCAGCACAACTAAAGTCTCCCATTGGGATGGCCTTTGACTTTGTAGCGATTCTACCAACTCTATCTTAAGATTGATATCATCCCCGACTTAGAATAGAATAACTCTAGAGAGAGAAAGTGTGTGTGTGTGTAAGAGAGAGAGAGATGATTAATTATTAATGAACGAAAGCTAAATCATTATTTCATGTAGAATCTTGGTGTTCTTTCGTGTAGAATATTCGTGTTGTTTCGTGTAGAATCTTGCCAAATGATGTGAGCTACCACCTCCTTAGATAGAACCAGTCAAATGTTATTATTGATTTTTGCAATGATTCAATGGCAAAGCAGGGCAGGAAAAGTTTCCGGGAATTATTGTGAAAACTAGTATAAATGACTCAGGTCTGCTTCTCCACAAGTCAATTCTTAAACGTGGCTTCAGAATTATTTTGCACTTAATGGAAGTTATGTTATTAGGTAAATATACCTGTGGAGATTTCTGTAGCAAATCAAATAAATAAAAATAAAAAATAGTTTGCTTTTCTAGGAATATGCCTTTATCTTCAAAGTTATCTAGAATAATTCTCTTTTAGTCATCAAAATGTATACCCTTCTCCTGAAGTTCCTGTTTACTTCTATGATCAATCATGGTTGCGTCGCCAGGTGTGAAACGTTGCTCCAAATGCTTCAACTAACAGTGCAGTGTTCTAATGCTTAAAGCTGTTTTCACACTTAAAAAAGGCTTTGGTAGATGACACTGCTTTGTTGTCCAAATGACATCATCATGCGCAACATCCTGTCTCAGACATCCTCAACAATGGAATGCGAGCCAGCGTGTTCCCCCTTCCGTGAGAGTTTCCAGCGCTGGAGCGAGTCATTAATTGCATCCTTGCCAAATGTAAAGCTCCATTGCTGCTGCGTTTACGTTGATATCACATCATCGCATAAATCAGCCTTTTGGTCTTTCCTGAACTCGCCAACATTTATGAAGTAATGGTCTGGGTGTGGCGTCTGAAAAAAACTCACAGAATAGCACAGTCCCCTGCATGTCATCTCTAGCATCACCACGCCATGGAAGGGTATCCAAAAATAAACAAACAAAACAAACCCAAATTAACAACAGAAGAAACCAATATGGGTTGCGTGCATAGACCTGTGATATTACCATAGTACACTGACAGGGACAGAGCTGCTGGGCAATACAGTGGGGCTGTTTGGAGTTAGGGGAGATGAGCAAGGTCTGGTAGTCTCAGATGAGATTTATACGGCCTCTTAATTGGAACTAGCGAGGGGAGTCAGCCCAGAAGAGACTAAGGAGCTCTAGAGTCCACATAAAGCTGTCAAAAGGGGACTGGGATTAGAATCACACCGAGAGCAACTATATTTTACCTCAGGAGCCCGATATTCTAGACTGGCTGCAGCACTCAGTAGACTAGCTGTAGCACTCTCTGTTGTGCCCCCATAGTTTTGATTGTGGCCCTTGTTCTCTCTCTCGCTCTCTCTCTCTCTCTCTCTAAGATAGTAGCAATGCATTGATCATATCAAATTTGAGTGTAAATGTAAAAATAAAACCACACAATCGCTTTCTGCTGCTTTTTTCAGGTAAGTACTCCGCATTTGTGAGGGAAGCAAAACAAAGCTTTTCCTCCTTCATTGATAAGGAAATCCCAGGAAACATCACTGTGCTGCTCTTCTCTGAATTAATTTAGCGCTATCTTTGTCTTTGTTGACTCGTTGGGTTTCAGAACATCTGCTCAGCCAGGGAAGCCACTGTAGACAGCCAACAAGGCTGCACTCCAACAATGCCCAGCCATCTGAGAAGTGAAACTAATTTGCTCATGTGTGGAGGTCTGTGCTTCCCACCATACTTCCTGTTTTGATCAGTGTGTGTGTGTGTGTGTTTTCTTTTCTCATTGCAGCTGCTGGCAAAGGACCCCAAGGAGCGTCTGGGTTGTCAGGGTGGGGGTGGGGCAGAGGTGAAACGGCATGCCATTTTCAGGAACATCAACTTCAAGAGGCTGGAGGCCGGCATGCTGGACCCGCCCTTCTGCCCCGATGTGAGCCAGTCCACTGAACGCGCTCTCTCTCTCTCTCTCTCTCTCTCTCTCTGATTTATCTTATCACTGGAAATTTACTATCCACCATCAACTTCAAACAAACAATACATTAGAAAAAAAATGCAAGTTAAAGGAGAAATTACAGTAGCCTTTAAAAGCTGTGCTATGACACCTGCTTCCTGGAAGTACTTTTGTGGATTGATTTTGGGACTGAGAACTGCTGCTAATTTATGGTTTGTTTTCTTCACAGCCCAGAGCAGTCTACTGCAAGGATGTTCTGGACATTGAACAGTTCTCCACTGTCAAAGGCGTCAATCTTGACCCCACGGACGATGACTTCTATCACAAGTTTGTCACGGGGAGTGTCTCCATCCCCTGGCAGAATGAGGTATTGCAGCTGTGGGAGAAACCAATTTAAAAAATAGATCACACACACACACACACACACACACACACGCACAAAACACTCCCAGAAACCAACACACACATTGGATGAGGTCCCTCTTGCATGGTTCAATCCTTGTTTAAATTATGGGTTGTAGAATTTAACTGAAAGTGCAACTGCAAACAAGCAAGTGTATACATACGTACATACATGATTGTATTTGTGTGTGTGTGTGTGTGTTTATTCGGGTATCCCTGGCAGATGATTGAGATGGAATGCTTCAAAGAGATCAACGTGTATGAGCTGGATGGTGTCCTGTGCTCCGACCTGGACGTGAACAGGCCCAACCCGCCGCCCAAGAGAGGCTTCTTCTACCGCCTGTTCAGGAGAGAGGCAAGTGCTAGCGCCGCACCGGCCACAGTGCGTGGGGGAGGGGGTTAAGGTATTTCTCCTTCTGCTTTCTCTCTCCTCCAGCCATCTTCTCCTCTCGTTCATCCATTCATTCATCCATGCATGCCTGTGTGTCACCATGGCGAAGAGACCCCATATCCACCCTAACCGCAACATCATACATGCTAACCTGTCTCGATCCATGTGTCCTTTTTACTCTCTCAGTGCTTTTCACAAGTGAGTCTCATGCACTGTCTCTCTGCTCCAGCGCCGTCTGCCGTCTACACCACAGCCGCACAGCGTCCTGTAAGGATCATATGGGCATCTTGCTACAAGCGTTTCATCAATATGAAACGACAATGGGGCATCAATCTCTCTTTCTTTCATTCTTGACTTATCTCTGCCTAATCTTGTCGTGTATGTTTTCTTTTTCTGTGGTTATCATGGAACCATCGGGATGTTGTTTACCAACTGAGTTTGTCCCTGAATCTGCGTTTAGCAGTGTGCTAACAAGACGCTGTGAGCAGTTTGTCCCTGCATCTGCCTTTAGCAGTGTGCTAACAAGACGCTGTGAGCAGTTCGTCCCTGCATCTGCCTTTAGCAGTGTGCTAACAAGACGCTGTGAGCAGTTCGTCCCTGCATCTGTGTTTAGCAGTGTGCTAACAAGACGCTGTGAGCAGTTCGTCCCTGCATCTGCGTTTAGCAGTGTGCTAACCACACGCTGTGAGCAGTTCGACCCTGCATCTGCCTTTAGCAGTGTGCTAACAAGATGCTGCAGAGCAGATGAACACTTCGATGGTGGTGTGGGGAGGTTGTGGACAGACGATCAGCTGCCTCCTCCACTGACTGTCTATCTCTCTGCCCACAGGTGTGTTTTAAAAGTGGCTACAATGAGGAGGAGGAGGAGCCCTCGCGACTTTAAACCACTCCCTTTGCCCTTGCTCCACCCCATTGGTCAGCTGCCAGTCAGAACGCAGATCTTACAAACTCCATGAATGTTAAACTAACTGTATTTATGAATTGTAACAAAAGTGTATTATAATTAAAGAAAAAAGTATGAGTTTAAAGATTTTGTACATTTGTACTTGAATTATGTCTAGATGTATATTTTCACTAAAGGTTGTATTGTACAAAAAGCCATATAAGTACCACTTGAATGCATACATAGCATTGTTTTCTTTTATCACTTTGGAATGAGTATGAACATGTGTATTTAAGGAGATTTTTTTTTTTATGAAGCACAGTATGGTATTCATTGACTTTTTTAATTTTCCAAGGTAGCATCTGGCCTTTTGTTTGTATGGCCTTTTTTGTCTGTACTGCTTTTAGTTATTGTATAGTTTTCTTCTGACATTTGCCTGCATCAAGCTGCAAGTTGATTTGCCAATTAAGCCCAGTTGGGCCAGATGTAATGTATCAAAAATGGCCAGTTAGGGCAAATAGATTTTAAGAGAGTAGATGCATTTCCCTGCTACCTTCTTGTAGGTCATAGAGTTAGTATTTGGTCCTGCTACATTCTTGTAGGTCATAGAGTTAGTATTCGGTCGTCTGGGTCAAAGAGCTCTTTTAAGTAGACGTTTACTGCAAGTAACAAAAGATTGAAATCTGATTTTCTGTGTTCTCTTCACTTTTTTTTTTTTCAAGCTTGCCTCATTGTTACATTCATTTTCATTTGTAGGACGCACTTGTGACTTATACTCTTGCTAGTTCAGACATACCCCAAGTCACTGTTAAAGTGTGTGACTGGAGAGATAACATGCCTCAGTTTTCAAGGACCATTGCCTGTATCTTTCCATTCTGGTAGTTCAGATACATTTTTTATTTACTTTTTATGCGAGGAAGAGTGTGATGTTGCATGGCTGGCAAATCTAGACTTATATTCGGATGTAAGGTCAATGCACGTAATTTGACAACCATGCACATTGCAACAATATAACTGTAGTCCATGGACACTGCACAGAGAAACATTAGGTAGTGTACATCCTCTTTCCAACATTCCAAATATCCACAGGTTACTTACGATGAGTGTCTTTTCTGTATGTGCGGTTGCTAGTTCAGAAACTGACCCAAGAATGTTCATGCCTTAAATTAAAACCTGGAGATCTGTCATTGAGTATATCTCCCCTGTGCATATTTTCTCCCTGACTGAAAAGAGCCATGGTGTTGCTTATTTACAGACCATTGTGTATTGATTGTGGTCGTTATGCATGACACGGACATCAGAGATAGAATATACAATTTCAACAAGACTTGCAATCTCATCCCACATATTAGCCAAAAACTCATGCTATGCACACTTAGTTACACAACATGTCTGGACTACCTGATATGAATATTTATGGTCAATTTTTTGAAGTAGTGCTGCATTCAAATCCCTCCATGAGAGGCAAATTAGTTTCCTGACTGAGAGAGGTCTTTAAGGAAGTCATGTGACCCTGTTGTATTTACTGTCCCTATCCAAGCTACTCTGAGGCCGAGCTTGACCTTACATTCCCTCAGAATGTCCATCACCAACTTTCTTTTTTTGTTCATTTTATAGCCTGTTTTAAATCAGGGGCTGAATAGCTGTGCATACTCCAAATGCCATCTCTTAGACATCACTTATCAGCACATCCTCTGCCAGGTCTTTCATTGTCCTCCTTCCTTTCGTAGGTTCCTTATCTTTTCTTTGGTCGTTCTCATAATACCGGCTGAGTTGTGTGAATTGGGTGATATGGGATAAAGGCCTGTATCAGTGAGCTAACAGATTATATATTTACCATGACTGAGGCAGAGCAACTCCTGTACCTGTTGTAATGATCTGCAGAACACAAACTAATCTGAAGAGTTGGCCTTATTATTGAACCGGTAGACAGGAAACATGTTTTGTATGTAGTGTCTCATAATCAAGTAAATCTACCATCCCCATACCTGACCATTCACTACATGTTAAGTGGTTCAAATGTAAGTTTGAAGGTGAACTCAAATTTTTTTAAGCTTCTTCTTCAGGAACTAATGCTGACTTAGTTATCACTCACGAGCATGATGGGCCGGCTCACACGAAATCTTAACTTACATGGATTGAGCGGTTTTTTTTTTCTTTGTTTTCTTTTTTTCTTTTTGAAATGTCAATGTATTATAATTTTAATGCTGTGAAAAATCAGAAACTTTTATAACATTTTCTTTCTCTAGTTTAATCATGTGTGCATGTTGTACTGTATTAATGTCAACCAACTTGGGATGGCTTGCCCCTTACAGTGGGGGGTCCTTTGCTGTCCCGCTTGTAAATAAAACCTGGGGAATGACAGAGACAACTGGTCTGGAGTAAGCTGTTGAACCTGTCATTGAGGACGCACGTCTTCTCCCTCGGAGTCTTCACTGGACTCCCGAATCACATTCAAAGGCCACATGTGCATTTGTTTCTGTGAAAATCTCTACGTGCTTTCACAATGTTCATAGGAATTTTTTGCTTATGAGAGTGGCACTGTGTGATTGCCTGAGGGAAAAATATATAAAAGAAAAACAATTAAAAAAAAAAACAATTTCATGTGAACTCCACAAAGAGACGCAATTGAGCTTTAAGATCCAACCATTGTGGTGTACAGCATTCCATATTTACACCTATTTAGTACTTAATGCTGCTCTATACTGCTGCTCAGTTGCTTTCCCCTCTATTGTCTGCAGGGTGGCCTGACTTGCCTGTCAAACATTACTCTGCTTCCATTATTATATCGTTCAGAATGCCGTAGTACAACCTTCTGTCCTTTACTTCCTTGCATTTAAGGTCACAATACACAAGCATAGCATTACAAAGATTAGAATAGGTCTCAGGTTTTTTTATGTTCGTTTTCTTTACTTCCATCAAAGTCTAATGCATCATCAAAGGGAATAATATCATCACTGTTTAAAAAGTTTAGCATATAGCACATACAAGTTTAACCTTTTAAACATATGTGCCAATTATCAACCTCTACTCTTCATATCTTTGTTTTTCCCTTCCAACAAAATACATGAGCTTATTCCTATGTCCCCACACTTTGTCAGCAAGGAAGTCTGGCTTTATACCTGTTTGAATGTGTGCACAAAGTGTATTTTAATGTCTGTTAAAATAATGAAGATCATGATAATAAAAAAGTTGAATTTATCAAGCATGTATTGGTTGTACAATTCAGGTTCCTTGTCTGTAAACAATTATCTGGTGCCAACATGTCAGAACTGTTGGTTGATACCCATATCTACACAAGGAAAGCGGTTGGATTTTTATTTTGTAGTTGTACAGTAATGTCTCAACCACTGCAGTCAATGTAATTCTTGTTCTATCACTGGGTGTTGTACCATATCTGACATTTGTAATTATTAAATAATACACTGCCGTTTGTACAAAAGGAAAACAAGAATACTGTGTCTTTATTTCCAATTCTAAATAACCTCAAATTGATCCAAAATGTACTGTAGACATGTTGTAAATGACTGGGAGGCCGGAGCATCACTGTTCCGGTGAATAAGAATATCGGAATCTCTAGTTTGAGAACCAGATGCCTCACAGGTATTCAGTTGGCAGTTGTGTTAAATAGTACCCATGAAATGCCAGTCTAATCATCAGTAAAAACAATGCTTGCTTTTTTTCAAAGAAAAAGCCATTTCTGAGACTGGCATATACAACCCCAAATCAGAAAAAGTTGGGACGGTATGGAAAATGCAAATAAAAAAAGAAAGCAGTGATTTATAAATGTACCTTGACTTGTATTTCATTGCAGACAGTATGAACACAAGATATTTCATGTTTTGTCTGGTCAACTTCATTTGATTTGTAAATATACATCCATTCCTGCCATTCAGGCCTGCAACACATTCCATTCCAAAAAAGTTGGGACGTGGGCAATTTAGTGGTAGTAATGAGGAAGAATAATTAAATATTGATGTGATTTGAAACAAGTGATGTCAGCAGGTCATTGCAATCATGATTTGGTACAAAAGCAGCATCCAGGAAAGGCCTAATCCTTCAGGAGCAAAGATGGGCAGAGGATCGCCAGTTTGCCAACAAATGAGGGAGCACATCATTTAAATGTTTAAAAACAATGTTTCTCAAAGAAAGATAGGAAGGGATTTGGATATTTTACCCCCACGCTGCATAACATGATTAAAAGATTCAAGGAATCTGGAGGAATTTCAATGTGTAAAGAGCAAGGGCGCAAGCCTAAGCTGAATAACCGTGATCTCCGATCCCTCAGACGGCACTGCATCAAGAACCGTCATTCATCTATAAGCGATATAACCACATTGCCTCAGGATTACTTTGGCAAACCTTTGTCAAGCACTACAATACGTAGTTACATCTACAAATGCCAGTTAAAACTTTACTGTGCCAAAAGGAAGCCTTATGTTAACCGTGTCCAGAAGTGCCGTTGACTTCTCTGGGCTCGGAGGCATCTGGGATGGACCATCACACAGTGGAAACGTGTATTGTGGTCAGACGAATCAGTATTTCAGGTCTTTTCTGGAAGAAATGGACACCGTGTGCTCCAGACCAAAGGAAAAAATGACCATCCAGACTGTTACCAGCAACAAGTCCAAAAGCCAGGGTCTGTCATGGTATGGGGTTGTGTCAATGCCCTTGGCAAAGGTAACTTACACTTCCATGATGGCACCATTAATGCCAAAATGTACATAGAGATTTTGGAGCAACATATGCTGCGTTTAAGACGACATCCTTTCCAGGGAAGCCCATGCATATTTAAAAAAGACAATGCAAAACCACATTCTGCACACATTTCAAAGGCATGGCTGAGGAAGAAGGGTGTGCCGGTGCTGGACTAGCCTGCCTGCAGTCCTGACTTGTCCCCAATAGAGAATGTGTGGCGCATTTTGGACCCTGTACCATTGCACTTGTTTGCAGGAAGAATGGGACAAAGTTACACTTAAAACGCTTTCTCACTTGGTGTCGTCAGTCCCTAAACGTCTTTTAAGTGTTGTGAAAAGGGATGGCAACACTACAAAGTGATAAATGCTTTACTGTCCCAACTTTTTTGAATCGAAATTGAATTGAGTGCTTATTTTGAAAACATAATAAAATTCATGAGGTAAAACATCAAATAATGTGCTGTTATATTGTTTTCAATGTAATACAGGTCAAAGAGAATTTACAAATCAATGTTTTCAGTTTTAATTTTAATTTAACATACCGTCCCAACTTTTTCTGATTTGGGGTTGTAAAAGGAAAAGACTAAACTGGACAAAACAAAACATACTGGGAGGAAAATTATTTAAAATATGTTGCAGACAGACAAGTCTAAGTTGAGGTGTTCGGATCACAGAGATGAAACTTGACGAGGCACAGAACAAATTCATAAATGCCAGAGGAGTGCTTAACACCATCTCTCGAGCACGGTAGAGGAAATATGAATATCAATATGTCTGGGGGTGCTTTGGTGCTGGTGAAGTATTTATACATAGAAGGCCATAATTCCATTTTACAATAACTCCATTACCATGCCATACCATGTGGACAGCATTTGACTAGAGCCCATTTTATCCTACAACAGATCCAAAGCATTGCTCCAAATTATGCTAGACCTATTTAGTGAAGAACCTGTGAAGCTGTAACGCTGCAAAGTTTGTAATTGCTGCAAATGGAGGATTCTTTGATGAAAGCAAATTTCCATGGTTATTTTAAGCAACCTTTTGTTATTTTCAGGATGATTTCAAACTTTTCAATGGTAGGTTAGTGTAGGCCCAATATTAGATTATATTTAGTGCTGATGACCATCGAGGCGGCTTTTGTCAGTTTCGGTAGGCTAATATCATGTCCTCACCTACAAATCAATGACATTATATAACAATACACTTTGTTTTGTCCAAAGATATATAGACCAAACCACTGAGTTGTGTCACACCTATGCTCTTATCATGTGATTTGGACACCCTTCACTTGGAAAGAAATAACAGTGTAGGAGAATTTACAGTCTACTGCGCTTAGCCTCTCGAGTCCACAGATCTCACGCAATCCACTCCAATGCTTCTCCGTGGTTTGGTCAGAGCTCTTACACCACAGGCATGCTATATAGATATGATAAAGGCTGACCAGCGTTCAGGATTTCGACAACGTGACGGTAAAAAACAAAAGCCCTGAACCCCTGTCTTAGCGCTCCAATCCTCTTCAAGCAAGGTAGATTCACGTTTCCATTGCTCATTAGAGCTGTCAATCAAACGGGCCTATTCTCTGATTGGTTTTAGTTTGTGGGTCGGCCTCCCAAGCTGTCACAACACTTCCTAGTGAGGCTGATGGTGTGCATCATCAAAGATGGCTTTCAGAGTTGGATGGTTCATCGTTAACGATCAGTTTATTAAGTGAGGCTTTAGCAGACAAATAAAAAGTCCTAGTGTTTATAGAAGACGGGAGCAGTGGACGGAAGCCGTCGCAAGCAGTGTCCATCACCTGCGACGCGCTACGGCCGCCTGCTTCCTTGCAGTATTTTTATCGTCACTACAGCTCATGCTAGCGGGATAGCTAGCTCATTTGTAAATATTAGCCAGCTAGCTAACGTTAGCGACATCTGATCCCGTTAAAATGGCCACCATGGAGAAATTGATGAAGGCCTTTGAGTCTCTTAAGTCATTCCAGCAACAACAGGGACCACCGTCGGCTGAAGAGCTAGTTCAAAAACAGTAAGTGAAGCAACCGCCTAATGCGGTTTAATTTGAGGCCAGATAGCACTTGACTGGTTGCACTTGTGGGGCAGGCTCAGAGACTATTAGCTTGAGAGGAAACTGCCTGTCAAAGGCAATATTCTCTATATGAGGTGTTCATCCCGTGTAGTCCTTTTGTCATGTGATCCTTATGAACGGCGTTCCAGCCATTTGCAGCTAACAACCACTAGTATATGATGTTTATCTGAATACATTTTCTGAAAACGTTTTTTTTTTTTTTATGGGCCAAGGTTAGCTAACGTAACTGTTAGTTAGCTCCATTACAGCTTGGCTGACTAACTGTGGTATACGATGCACTTTTCGCACCCTTTTGGTTCAGTCTTACTAACGTTAGCCGATCAGCTGCTGAGGCAGAGTCGCACTTGCCATTGAACATGTGAACTTTGTGTCCGTAGTAAGAATTTCTGACGCACATAGCTTCTTAATTGAAAAATGACGTAAGGCATCTGTTCGGTCAGCTCTGCGGTTTATCTGATAGCCAGCATGTATCTAAGTAACGTTGGCTGGCCAATGTGTTATGCCAGTCCCATGTCATCTGCACTTGTCATTGAATTTCACAACTAAACGGTCTTGATCAGACAGCAGGCAAGCTATTTAACATTAGGACTGTTGCAGTGGCATAATGAACATTTTCTATGACGACTCAACAAGTGCAAAGAGAAAATTGCCCTTGAAACGAATGTCAATTTTATTGGTTGGTCACACTCAATGTTATCCTCATAGAACTGGTCAATCTGAATTTTCCCCTAAATCATTAAGGTCATGCCAGACCCCTTAGTGTGCAGTGAGACATTTTTCATTTGGATACACACACCTTTAGTTTTCACGTAATTTCTCCTTACACTGTTAATTAGTGAATATCCTTAATAAGGAATACCTTTAGACATCATTCAATGTTTTCAGTGGGTTAACGTGGTACATTCCAGGGCCATTTCACTGGTTTAGGGGAGAGGTTCATATTTAAGATGTAAAATTAAGAAGTTCTGTATGGTAGTGTAGGGTCTAATGAATATGCCAGTTGTAGATGCAACGCAAAGTACTCATTCTATAGCTATAATGGAAATATGACTGTGTGGAAAATAATGCTAACTATGTCGGCTATTCCTCACCCGCTATTTATTTTTCTAAGGGCAGATGTTGTACGATTAAAGAACAATAAAACACTGCTCTTACATCTTGGGTGGAATTGCTAAATAACTCTTTATGGGATTCATATGTAGTCATAACATCTGCACACATTTCCTTCATTCATTTTGCACTCTCAGTCTAGCCCAGTGTAAATGCATTGACAGCATGGTTGCTCAGTGGCACCTGCCCATACCATTCCTCCTGAATGCTGTGTGTTGATAAAGGGAGCTCAAGGCTAAACCACTTTTTGGGTCCACTTTTTAAAAAGAGATCTCAGCCTAAACGATTGTTCACACATCATTTGACATTTGCTTAAATCCTGTTTATAAATTTCACTTCCACAATGTCACTGGATGGGCATGTCATTGCCAGCATCGTTTGTATATCCCCCAAAGTGGTCTTTGTGTTTGCATTTTACAAACAACTGATGTGATTTCAAAGAGCCTGAAGCTTAGGCTAAATACCGTTGTTAAGGGTTTGGAAATTAGACTCAGTAGGTCTCCCAAAAAGGGTGCGTTAAATAAAATTACAGAATCACAGAATCTCGCAATGGGGGTGTCAGACAAAGTACAGAATTCTCTCATTTACTAATTTTATTATAATTAATGTGATTTTGACATGAGTTAGTAATTTTGGATTTTTAAGTATCATTCTCCTTTACAGGTACCCATTTATTTTTTGTTGTTGTCAAAATCCAAGTCAAATATCCTTTTGTGTTTCTGTAGGAAAAAAGATCTTGCTACCACCAAAAAGGATCGGGTGACCCACTGTCTGACGATATGTGAAAACATTGTGGCACAGTCTCTAAGGTATGCCATTTAACCCCGAGAAATGGTCAGTGAGTTACAGCAATTAAGATCTTTCCGTGATTATTTGCTGTCTCTGTTACTGTCTTAGTGAGTAGAAAATAAAGGCAGTATTTATTTGAATATTTGTCTAGTTAATGTTATTGTACAGTAGTTAGCATCTTGAATTAATATATCATAGTAAGTGTTGATCAGTAACACGGGGCTAATTAATAAGGTAATATCGACAGTGAGACAGTAACACCTACAGCGTTTGTGAAGTGACAGGAATCCCTATCTCTCTCTCTCTTGCCCCCTATTGTACTGGGATCAGAACCTCGCCAGAGTTCCAGAAGCTGCTGGGCATCGCCATGGAGATGTTCCTGCTGTGCACCGATGATAAGGAGTCTGATGTCAGGATGGTGGCGGACGAGTGCCTCAATAAAATCATCAAAGTGAGAGAAAGCTACATTCAGTGCCAGTCTTCTACAATTTAGACAGGAATGCAATGTTAATGAAGTTGCATCAAAGTGTTTGATCTGTAGTCACTACCTGTTTAAAATTAGGATTAGATTTAATTATGACTGATAGTCCGTGGTGACAAATAGTACGCCGCTGTAGAGTAAAGCACAGACAGAGTGCTTGGGCACTGCTTGATGTTTTCAGCTTCCCTGCTTCATTAATCTGTTTTGAAAGGGTCTGTGACTCTGGTACCAATGTGTGACATTTCCCATGTCTCTCAGGCATTGATGGACTCCAACTTGCCCAGGCTGCAGCTGGAGCTCTACAAAGAAATTAAGAAGGTAAAAGAATCGCCCACAAATCCATCGACCTTAGCTGTAGGAATGTACGATACAAAATAGGATTGTGGTCTGATGTGATCTTTTTCACTTTGCTCAAATCCCAAACAGCTGTTGAAAAACCGACAAGATAATATCTATTCCATCTAGAAATACAGGCCAAACTATATTTTTGAATATGAAAATCAAACGATGGGTAATGCATTCTGCAACATCATTTTCAGAAAGTTATCCTTCTACATTCTCATTGTGTTTTCCTTATTGTATAATAGAAACAATATATTTTGCTCAAAGAACATCATCTGTCATTATTGCAGGTGCTCAGTGTGTTAGTATGTTGATGTCTCTGGTCATTAAGTGCATCAGACTGGTAAGTCCTCTCTGTCTCTCTTACAGAATGGCGCCCCCCGTAGTCTGCGAGCTGCCTTGTGGAGGTTCGCAGAGCTGGCCCATCTCATTCGGCCGCAGAAGTGCAGGTGTGTGCCCTCTGGCTGCTTTGAGTAGGGCCATGAAGGCCTCCTGCAGAGATGCTGAGATCTGGGGGGGCCGTTTGAGCATATGGTGTATTAGTGTGTGGGTAGTGTGCTATGGAGCCGGCAGTGGGACAGCATGCCTGAAAGAAGAGGAAGTGGACATGTCGCCGCCTCTAAATGAGAGTGCGGCTTGTGTGAGAGTGTGAGAACTCTCTATAGGTGTCTCAGCACAGCTCTCTTCCCTAGTTATTTTTTTTCCCTCCAAGTCTGTGTCTGTTATAACTTTCTTTCCTTCCTTTTTCCTGCTTCGGTGCCCCTCTACCACACTCTCGCTCCTGTAGACCCTATCTCGTCAACCTCCTACCCTGTTTGACGCGCATCGCTAAGCGCCAGGAGGAAGCGGTGCAGGAGACTCTGGCCGCCGCTATTCCCAAGATAATGTCTGCCCTGGGTCAGTTTGCCAATGACGGAGAGATCAAGGTGAGGCTGGCTTGCTTTTCCTTCTCATGGCCAAGTCCTAAGCTCCCTGTGTTTTACAGTGTTTGGGTTATCTGAAGGGTTGCAGTTGGACATCCAGCTCCTTCTCGAGCAAGACACTCGTGTCCAATTAGTCCTGAAAGCACCTACTCCCTTTCATGACCGCCCTTACCGCACTTCATCTTTGTGTGTGTGTGTGTTGGGGGGGGGGGTCACTGAAAGGCATTCAGTGTAAAGGGGTTTGACTGCCCTCAGACCGCTTACTGGACTTAAGCTTCAATGCTGTCTTTGTCTTTCAGTTATGTTCACTTGATTCCTAAGTATGGCCATAGTCTCACAGAAGTGCACCAGCACTATTAACACCCAGCCCTAAGTCACAGATTGGGCTCAACACCCAGCCCAACACACACACACACACACACACACACACACACACACACACACACACAGAGATTAGACAGCATTCATTTAACCGTATCCTTCAACATGTGACGTGCCGTGCGGGCCGTGTAATATGTGCTTATTACATGATTTGCTGTGAAGCATGCCGTATAGGCAGCTGAGGCTGTGACACTTCACGCTACACTGCCCGTGGTGCCTCCAGGGTCTGTTGCGCATGCTTTTCTCCAGCAGCCCAGAGGGTTACATCATGCACTAAATATGGACGATGATGATGACTATGATGATGATGATGATGATGATGATTGCCAGTGTGGTTGAATTATCCATGACGTGGCTGCCCCTTTCCACACACTCGGACGCACACTCACTTGGATGCACTCAAACACACACACATACTCACATGCAAACATGGAAACACGTATGTGCTCTGGAGAGGCAACAACCCCGTTTTCCTCCTCCCTGAGTGGAGCTGTGTTTTGGTCTCTGAATTTCTCCATCACGCACGCACACACGCACACACGCGCACGCACACACACATATGCTCCCACCTCCCTCACACACCCAGGGGACTGCAGGTGAGTGCTGTTGTCAGGCAGCTCCACCCCACTCCTCTGAAGCTGTTGCCTGTACACTTGTGTCCCTTTGTTGTACAGAAGAGTTCTCACAGACAGGGCTCGACGTGCTTAATATCAGATTGCAGGCAACTTCACGGTGTGATTTTGATGAAATCACCATGACACGTTTACAACCATGTACATGAAGTTCTTTATTGGGAGTTTATTACTGTCCACTATATTAAACTTAGATATTATGCTGAATTCAGTTTATTTATTTATTTCATGTACGTCCTCATTAAGTATATATGAACATGATCATTCAGGGTGTTAATTGTAAATAATGGTGGGGTGCCATCCATACACAATAAAACTGCTTTCCATCAGGTGTATTAACAAAAACAACATAAACAATGATATTTGCTAATATTAATAACAAAGCTAATGTTTGAAAGTAACTCTCTCTCCCTCTGTGTGTGTGTGTGTGTGTGTGTGTGTGTGTGTGTGTTTACACCTCAGGTGTTGCTGAAGGCGTTTGTAGCTAATCTTAAATCCAGCTCGCCCACCATCCGCAGAACCGCAGCCAGCTGTGCAGTCAGCGTGTGTCAGCACTCACGCAGAACACATTACTTCTACACCTGGCTCCTCAATGTGCTGCTGGGTAGGACACACACACACACACACAGACAGACACTCACACTTTTTCTCTGCCTCCTGAAATCAAACTCAACAGACATGGCTTGTCTAGCACACATTATTGTATTCATTTAATTAAGAAAATTCCTTGTTTTTGCTAATAAATGACAAAATTGCTATTGTGCACCTAGAATGTGCCCGTGTTGTCACATCTCAATAGTTCAATTGATGTCAAAAGACCTATCATTTAATTAAGGCTTCCATTATCTCTTATCTCTCTCTCTATCTCTCTCTCTCTCTCTCTCTCACACTGCGTGCTACACTTAATTATGTGTTTACCCTGTTCACCCATTCTGTCCTCTCTCTCTCTCTCTCTCTCTCTCTCTCTCTCTCTCTCTCTCTCTCTCTCTCTCTCTCTCTCTCTCTCTCAGGCCTGGTGGTGCCCGTGGATGAGGAGCGGCCCAATCACCTGATCCTGGGCGTGCTGCTCACCCTGCGCTACCTGATGCCTCTGCTCCAGCAGCAGGTGCCCAACACCAGCCTCAAGGGCAGCTTCGGCGTCATGCGCAAGGAGGCCGACATCTCCCCGTCCCCGGAGCAGCTGGTCCAGGTACAGTGTCGCCATCACTGCTGCATCGTAGGCTACATAGAACGCCGCCCTAGGGGTTCACATACTGAACAGTGACACTGCAGTTCCACTGATCTAAGTGTGCTTCTATGCTGTAGACTACAGCATCCATGTGAGGTTTTGCTGAGAGTGTGCTGGGTGAAGTGTGTTTTTAATCTTCGATTAGGCGTTCTTCAGGGTTTGGATTGAGATTTCTGTTGTATCTGTTGAATGCAGTTGTTACGTTAGAACCTGAGTTGAGCGTGTCAGGTGTATGGCGTGTATGTGTGTTGAGAATCGGACCTGAGTCTCCTCGCCCCCGCCCCGCCTCCTTCCGCAGGTGTACGAGCTGACGCTGCACTACACGCAGCACTGCGACCACAACGTGGTGACCGCCTCGCTGGAGCTGCTGCAGCAGGTGTTCCGCACGCCGCCCCCCGAGCTGCTGCACGCGCTCATCACGCCCGGCACCCTGCCCCGCCCCACCGTCTTCCGCCAGGAGGTGGAGGGCCGAGCCCGCAGCGGCAGCATCGTGGAGCTCATCGGTAAACGACGCCACGACAACTGCGTTTACCCACAAGCCCCTCTGTCTCATGTACTCATCCTGCCTCTTCACTTTTCCTACTGCTGCACTAGTTCAGTTTACCACTTTCACTCGATTCGTTCTGACACTCTCCTTGACTTCCCCTTCTCCGATCGGGTGCTCTGTGAATGCTCACACCTTGCAAGCCCTTAACCAAAGCCTTTTCTCCTGCGGGCTGCAAGGGCTTCTTTTCTTTTCTTGCCTTTTATTTCCTGTTTCCTCTCTGCCTGCAGCTGGCGGAGGCTCGTCGTGGAGCCCGCTCCTCCTCAGGAAGCAGAAAGGTGACTTCCTGTGCTACTCCCTAACTCAACCCCCCCCCCCCCCCCCTCCCACCTGCTTTCTCAGTGCTTTATTTCTCCTTTAGTTCTGGATCTTTAGGTCCGCCTTCTCTGGTTATGCCTCTGGTTATATCGTAGATGAGATAAGAAATGGTAATTGGGAAAGACCTGAAGAGGCCTCTGTCTCGTTTGTCCATTGTGTTGTCTTGACCTACTGGCTTAAAGTTGACAGCGTTGCATTAGCATGTATTTGACACTATTTCACTCCACCCTTCAGGAAAAGTGCTTTCGGGGGAGGAGGAGGGGTTAGAGGATGACCCCGAAACGAGGGCAGAGGTCACCAGCTCCTTCGCAGGTGAGGAAGAGAGCTGCTGCCGCAAAGATCAGCTCTTAATTGGCACTGCTCTTGATTCATGCACCACAGGCCAAACCACTCAGTACAGATCATCCAGGATCGTTGCTACAAACCCCTGCAAAATTCACCTTTTTAAATGTCATTATTTGCTCTTTCTCTCTAGGCAGCGAGTCTGGCAGCGAGGTGTTGGGGCCGTCGGCAGACATCATCACGCAGCAGCCACGCTCCTCCCAGCATGCCATGCAGCCGGGCGACTCGGTAGAGCTGAGCGCCACCTCCGAGCAGGGCGCGGGCACCAGCAGCGGAGCAGGCAGCGACAGCGGGCCTGACGAGGCCGAGGACGACCGCGAGGACGAGGACATGCTGAGCCGCAGCTCCAGCGGTGGAGCGGGAGGCAGTGGCGTCCCCACGGCAACGGTGGCAACCGGCGAGGAGTCTGTGACGGATGGCAACTCCAGACAGGACCCGCAGCAGCAGCAGGGGCCCTCTGTGGCCCCGAGTGACAGCTCCCAGACCACCACGGAGGGGCCTGACTCGGCCGCCACGCCCTCGGAGTGCCCCGAGCTCGTAAGTGTGCCTCGGGTCAGCCCTAGCCTGAGCCCCAGCCCGATCCCGCCCTCTCCGACCTCCACCGAGGGGCCCGATGCCTCCACACACTCCGACAGCTCTTCCTCCACCAGCGAGGCATCTTCGGCCTACCGGCCATCCTCTTCTTCCTCTTCCTCCTCTTCTTCTTCCTCCTGTTCTGTGTCCTCGCTGGCCAGCGGGAGTGACCAGGTCAGCAGGCGGCTTCAGAAGAGTTTGCTTTTTCTTTTTTTTTCTTTTTTCGCTTTTTTCTTCGTTTGTTTATCTTTTTGTTGTTTAATAGGGAGAGGGAGGGTGGCTTTTGGTGTCTTCCCTCCCAGTCGTCGTCTTTCGATATTGGTCCCATGACCCTATTCTTATTCTTTTGGACCTCCCCTTTCTTGCACGTTCTGATTGGCTGTTTATTGAGATAAGGGAGAAAAAAAAACAACCCTGCTACGGTGCCAACCTTTTCAAGTCTCTCTCCCCTCATAGATGTAGACCCGATGACCCCACCCCTACCCCTCCCAACTTGGATGTTGTCATCTTCGACTCATTTCTTTTCCCCCCTCTAGTAGAGATCTGCGGGCTCCAAAACCTCTTCCTCCTCTCCTGTTAAGAAGGCACGCATGGACAGTGTCATCCCTCCAGTGCCCACGTCGTGTCTGCATTACTGATCTTTTTCTTTCTGATATCGACATTTTCTTTCTTTCTTCAGTTCATTTTGAAGGTGCCTGAAACCATGAGCATGTTAGCTTGCCCATGGAGAGCCCTGAACAACCCTATCCCAGCTCCTGCCCCATCTGCCTTGCCCTATTCCAACATGCCCTGAACTGCCTACAGGAAGGCCTGCTCACCAGTGCCAAGTTTACTCCATTTCCATCCAGATTTAGCACAGGAAAAACTATATGAAGACAATGAAAATGTGAACACAATCTTCGCAATGATCATTATCTTCTTATTAATTACTATATTTTTTAACAAAACTTCAATTTAACTGGAACATAAGTTCAGTCCTACATCTTACAGTGTGAAGTACATACTAGTTGAAAGGCATACTGAATGAAATTCTTGCCATTAAAAAAAAACACACGGTTGTATGTGTGTAGGCCTTTCCTTAGGCAAAACAAGTAGTGTTCCTGGGCATTGTTTCCTTATCATTGGCAATAAGTGGTAATGAAGGATCAGTTATTGTTTAATGAATGTTTGTTGTCTTTGTCACTTTGTGTATATGCATGCATACATGCATATATTTCTGCCTGTGTCTGAATTTGTCAGTGTAAAAATTAATTTGTTTAATAACATAATATTGGTATATGTGTGTGTGTGTGTGTGAAAGGTTCTGGATGGCAGCGAGAGTCAGTATTCAGGAATGCAGATTGGAACACTACAGGATGAGGAAGAGGAGGGAGGAGCCCCTGCCCCAGAGGAGCCACTGGAACCCTTCGCCCAATCGGTGTTAGGTATGTGTCCCCACCAATCAGCTATGAGTATGAACAGCATTGGATTAACAAGACATATTAGAACCTTGCCCATCCCTACTTCAGACTGTTCCCATAGCTTAATGTTTGCTCAGTGTTTTCAAAGCCTAGACGAGAGATCTGATATGTAATCCCTTCATTGTGTCCACTGTGGACTGATCAAACCTATGTAGATAGATATGTAGCTCCCTTTCTTAGAACTTCCACTCACCAGGGCAGATTTCAGGGCAGATAAGTAAAGTGACATTTATGAACTGACACCACCTGGGTCATGTCTTGAAGTTCAAACTGGACCGCTAGCTACTGGAATTCTCTTGCATTAGTCACTGTGAAAACCAATTGCAAGCAGAAAGATTGGCAGATGTAGCCCCTTCAGAGAGGGAAATGGGCTCTAATCTCTGTCCCCCCTCTGCCCTGCTCCTGCTGCTGAAGCCTTGAGCAAGCCCCACCTGCTGGAGGGGAAAGGGCACAACAGGCAGGCGTCTGACAGCAGTGTGGACCGCTTCATACCAAAGGATGAGCCGCCGGAGCCCGCTGACCCGGAAATCAAGGTCAGTCACACAGACACTTTAACAAACGCAGGTGCATACAGAGTCACAGGCACACACACACACACACACACACACACACACACACACACACACACACACACACACACACACACACAAATGGTCAGATCTGCTGAGGTCCTTTCTTGAGATATAACATACAGTCAGTCCCATAATGAAACCCCCAGAGAAGGTATTATTTGAGCCTGACAGTGTTTTCTTTTTGTCCTGCAGCCATCCAGGATAAAAGGGGAGATTGGACACTACACCGACCTGAAGGAGCCTCTGGTTCACTGCGTGCGCCTCCTGTCAGCCTCCTTCTTGCTCACTGGGCAGAAAAATGGTGAGGAGAAGGGCAGGGGGGGTTAGTCCAGGAGACAGGGAGGAGACGCAGCTGCAGCTAGACTACAGGCCTATTCAATTATATCCTGCTCTTAAGCAAAATAGCCACTCGCATTGTGACTGTTTGTTCAAATATTACATTGGTTCAAATCCAATCATGAAATCTCTGATATGAATGTGGATATGTATTTAGAACCTTATATCACCGATATATGTATGACATATGAAATGCACCTTAAGGGTTCTATGTGATTCAGAACAAAAACTTTATTCTAGATTCTGCTCTGCAGAACTATTGGCACATATCTTTGGTGCTGGTGGCTGTGGTGTGTGTGTGTTCTAACTGTTGTGTGTTGGCTGTGCTGCAGGTGTGGTGCCCGACCGAGAGGTGCGTGTGAGTGTGAAGGCCCTGGCAGTGAGCTGTGTGGGGGCGGCCGCCGCTCTCCACCCGGAGGCCTTCTTCAACACGCTCTACCTGGAGCCGCTAGACGGCCAAGCCCCAGGCGGTGAGCACAGACACACACACACACACACACACACACAGAGAGAGAGAGACAGACCTCACACACCTTACACACACACACACACACACACACACACACACACACACACACACACACAGAGACAGACCTCACACACCTTACACACACACACACACACACACACAGAGACAGACCTCACACACCTTACACACTCACACAAACACAGAGACAGACCTCACACACCTCACACACACACACACACACACACACACACACACACACACACACACACACACAGAGACAGACCTCACACACCTTACACACCTCACACACAAACACAGAGACAGACCTCACACACCTTACACACACACACACAGAGACAGACCTCACACACCTCACACACACACACACACACACACACACACACACACACACACACACACACACACACACACACACACAGAGACAGACCTCACACACCTTACACACACACACACACACAAACACAGAGACAGACCTCACACACCTTACACACCTCACACACAATGATGTTTACGCACAAGACACCAGTCTGTCACATTGCATTCTTCTTAGAGTACACAAAGAATGGAGGTTTAAGAATGTGCACAAACCTTATGTAATACAGGGTGTCTCTCTTTGAACCTTGACATGCCTCTCTTGTCTTCATCCTTCACAGAGCAACAGTACATCAGTGACATCCTGACGTACGTGGAACACGGGGACCCCCAGATCCGCGGGACCACGGCCATCCTCTGTGGGGCTCTGATCCAGGCCATCCTGCTCAAGACACGCTTCAACGTGGAGGCCTGGCTGCCCACCGTCCACAGCGCCACTGGTGAGCCCCGACCAACACACAGACACAGACACTCATTCACAGTGTCTCTCGTCAGTCGCTTACAGTGGAGTGAACACAAGTATTTACTCATGATTCATGGCTGCTCTGACCACTATTAGTAGAGCTCCTCTCCTCTCCTCTCCTCTCCTCTCCTCTCCTCTTTGTGACTCACCCGTTCTCTTCCTTCTCTCCTCCGCAGGTAACCCCATCTCTCTGGTGGACTTAGTGCCTCTGCTGCAGAGGTGCTTGCGGGATGAGTCATCTGTGACCTGTAAGATGGCCTGTGCTGCAGTGAGGGTGAGTAGGTGGCTGTGTACTAAGTACTGTGAATAGGTGGCCCAAAGGCTCAAAGAACAGGTTGGATAGGCTCAACTGTGAGTGGTGGCCGTAAGGGTAATCCATGTGATCTAGATAACAGCAAACAGTGATGGAACATAGTTACGATTAAATACATTAAGAACTGTTGTGGCATATGCATATAGAACCGCTGTAGCTAGATTCTAGATGACTACAACAACGGAAAATACATCGTACTTGCCACATAGTTGTTGCGTGGAAGCAAGCAATGGTTATAATCCATTTCTCTCTTGCGTACATAAGTCCAAAGCCTACCTGTGTGAATTATAGTTAGCCAGGCTTGCATACTTTTCATTTCTGAAATATAAATGTATTTTCTCACAGTGTCCAGCCCCCCACCTCCCCAGGATGGGTCAACTGTGCAGTAGTCTGTTGTAGTGACAGAAGTGACCTTGGAGGCCATGTTGTAAGAGGTGACGTCTTTCTGTGTGCTTGTGTTCCAGCACTGCATCATGGCTCTGAGCAGCAGCAGCTTCAGTCAGCTGGGCCTGCAGCTGCTCATTGACCTGCTGGCCCTCAGGGACTGCTCTTACTGGCTCGTCCGCACGGAGCTGCTGGAGACCGTGGCTGAGATGGACTTCAGGTGAATATTGCATTTCTAGACATAGACATAGTAGTAGTTGTATAGAACAAGTACAGAACAAGTAGTTCTAAAAGGAGAAGGCTCACACAGAGTCTATACCTTTGTACCTAGATATGATGTAGTAGGGGCATATTATATACATACTGTACACAAACAGTATGTATACACAATACACAAACACAATGTATACACAAACCCTAGTTATCTCTCCCTTGCCCCTTAATTCAATGAGGCATGTAAACTTACTTCAAAAGAACTTCAATGTAATTTATTAACAGTGGCAAACAGATTTTGCACATGAAGAGTGTTGTAAATATATTCTGTTTGCTACTATTGGAATTTTGTCCTTGCCTTTCAGATTGGTTAATTTCCTTGAGCGGAGAACGGATACTTTGCACAAAGGAGAACATCATTACACTGGGGTATGTGCACACGCTTTTATAGAGGTCGTAGAGGTCACAGCAGCTACACACACACACACATCATTAGCAGTCCTTGTTTCACTATGACATTTGATATAACATACATAGCACATGTATTAGACTTTTAAGAATGTCTGTTGTACTTGTCTAAAAGCCCCTCACTGGAGTTGAATTGGTTAGTGTTGTGACATAGTTGGCGCTTTCTAATTTTTCCCCTCTTCTTTTCTCAGCTGCTCCGACTGCAGGACAGGGTCCTCCGTGATGTCATCATCTACCTTCTGGGGGACGACGACCCCAGAGTCAGACGTGTTGCTGCTGCTACTGTCAACAGGTACACAAACACAACGCACACATGCACAGAAAACACTTGGACAAAATGAAGGCCAACAGCATAATGAACAATTATTGAAATAAAATGATTTGGCATGTGTGTCCTCCAGGGTGGTGTCACGGCTGTTTTACGACTGTGACCAGGCGCAGGCTGACCCCGTGGTGGCCATCGCTCGTGAGCAGAGCAGTGTGTACCTCCAGCTGCTGATGCACGAGACCCAGCCACCCTCCCAGTTCACCGTCAGCACCATCACCAGGTACTCTCCCACCAGCTCCCACCAGCCCTCCAGGCAGTTTGGTGTTGAATGGAAGATGAATCGCAGATCTGGAGTCTTCCATTATTTCCAAAGCACCATAGACGTTTTAAAGTCCATAAAACTCCTAGTCTATAGGAAACAGAAGTCAACCCATATTAACTTGTGTCTTAACACGTACGTGTATGTTTGTGTGTCTGCAGGACGTACAGAGGCTACAACTTGGCTCAGGGTACGTCTGACGTGACTATAGAGAACAACCTGTCCCGGGTTATAAGCGCGGTGTCCCACGCCTTCTCCTCCTCCACCTCCAGAGCCCTCACTGTGAGTGTCACCTCCTCCCCAGTTGTCTCCTCTCCTCCAGGGCTCTACTCCAACCTCGTTTTAAGATTCTGCAACAGGAATTACTGTTGTGTCTTCTGTAGTCCCTGGATGTGACATGCGATAAAGTTTATCTTATGAAGGAAGTCTTTTGTTAATCTGAGAGCCATCCAAAGCAAGCCCATACAGACTACGGTAGTGTCATTGTAGGATGTTAATTGAAATGAATAGAATGCCTATATTGTCATTGTATAGCTTTGCGTACGATGAATTTTTGTGCCATGAGGAACATCATATAACAACACAAGAATACAATAAAGTCAATAAAAGATAATGGCTGCCTCGCGTTCAGTGAGTCTTCCCTGCTGGATGATTCATGTGTTATTGCTGGTTGTTTTGTGTTGTGTAGTTTGGCTGCTGTGAGGCCCTGTGCCTGTTGAGCTCCAGCTATCCGGTGTGCAGCTGGAGCACAGGCTGGCACTGTGGCTACGTCAGCTCCACCATCAGCCACCTCAGCCGCTCCAGCCAGTACCGCAGCCGTGGCCGCTCACACAGGTACACACACACACATGTGCGCGCATAAACACAGACGCGCACACACACACACACACACATGTGCGCGCACACACACAGACGCGCACACACACACACACACACACACACACACACACACACACACACACACACACACACACACACACACACACAGACATGCGCACACATGCACACACCCACACACACATGCGCACACATGCACACACCCACACACACACATACACACACACAAAGCCCTTAACATCCACACACTGTGTGACAGTTGGCAACTTTCAGTTTGTTTTCAGTTATTTGTGTGTGTAACGTGTCATATCTATGGTCTGTGCAGCCTGCCGATATGTTGTTTCTAAGGGTGTGTAGCCTTGTGTGGTGGCTTACTCTCTCTACTGTATATGTTTGTTCTACTTCTGCAAGCACTTGTTGCATTCTCTGTTTGCATTCTCTGTTTCTATTTACCCTGTCAGTCTAGGTGTACAGTGGCGTGCTTGTGAACGATGTGTGTTTGTGTGTGGGTGTGTGTTTCTATACGTGTGTATCAATTAATCCTACATTAGTAATTACTGTGCTTTCTACCCACTCTATGGTGGCTGGTTGATAAGGACTGTGAGTTTGTGGAGAGCACAGTGTGGTTGTAGCACATTTCTGTATCTACATGGAATGTTTACACTTGCTTCATATGAACCCACAAACCCATATCATATCTGTATGTCTTAATGTTACCTACTGTGTGTGTGTGTGTGTGTGTGTGTGTGTGTGTGTGTGTGTGTGTGTGTGTGTGTGTGTGTGTGTGTGTGTGTGTGTGTGTGTGTGTGTGTGTGTGTGTGTGTGTGTGTGTGTGTGTGTGTGTGTGAGAGAGAGAGTTTGTGTGTGAGAGTGTGTGTGTGTGTGTGAGAGTCTCTGTGTGTGAGAATCTCTGTGAGTGCGTGTGTGTGAGAGAGTAATATTAGTAAAAGTGCCTGTGCCTGCCCTCCCACCAGCCTGTCCCAGTCGAGCACTGCTGAGGAGCCCAGGAGATGCCTGACCGTGGGCATGGCCAACATGGTGCTGTCCCTGCTCTCCTCCGCCTGGTTCCCCCTGGACCTCTCTGCCCACCAGGACGCCCTGCTGCTGGCTGGGAACCTGCTGGCCGGTGAGATGCTCATCTCCAGTTATCACACCACTGCACTGGGGGAAGCCTGTGTTACCCTACAAACAATCCGTCATGTCCAAGATTTTATAAGTCCTGTTGACAACATTACATGAACTGAATTTAATCATTTTTAATTGATTTTTTTGCACAGAATTCTACTACTATTCTAATCAGCTGAGCTTGATGTATGAACCACACCGTAACCGTATGTTAAACAGTTGTAGCCCTTAAACCCTTCAGTCACGGCTGCTGTGATCAGAACCAGTGACGCACTGGTGTGCTTGTAGAGAGCCGTGCCACTTTGTCACGTAGAGTCTCGTAGAGAGCGACGCCTGTCTCACCACCTCTCCTCCTGTCTCACCACCTCCTCCTCCCGCGCTGTGCCGTCTCTGTAGCCGCCTCCCCCAAGTGCATGAAGAGCCCGTGGAGCGGCGAGGAGGAGACCAACGCCGCGGTGGCCAAGCCGGAGGAGCCCTGGCCCGCGCTCGGTGACCGCTCGCTCATCGGCATGGTGGAGCAGCTCTTCTCCCACCTCCTCAAGGTGCTCAACATCTGTGCCCACGTGCTGGACGACACCGCCCCCGGACCCGCCGTCAAGGTACCTGACCACGCAGTCCTCAGAGGGTCCGATACATACAGCAGGTCTTAACTAGGACTCGTTGAGTGATTGAGTTGATAGTTATATGAACAGGAATATGAGTTATATGAGACCAGCTCAATGTATGACACATATAAGTAGACATATATACGACACAGTATATTTAACAGTCATCATGGCTTCACCATCCTGTTGTTGACGTGGGTTTGTGTTTCTCACCTCAGGCCTCGCTGCCCTCCCTGGCCAACCCTCCGTCTCTGAGTCCCATCCGCAGGAAGGGCAAAGACAAAGACATGGCCGAGCCCAGCATCGCCCCCATGAGCCCCAAGAAGGGAGGCGACTCCAACACAGGTACAGCTCATCCTCCTCTTCCTCCTCCTCCTCATCATCGTCATCATAATCTAAGCTGTGGTTGTCATGGACAAAACAGAGGCATGAAATATGGACACAACTGTCCAGCTGACACGATTTTCAGACTGTTCTTCCTCCTTGTGTAGTGCATGTTGTCTGTGATTCGTCCCTCTCTGCTCTGTGTCGTCAGGCCGGCCAGCAGACAGCACGGTGGCGGCCCCTGTCAACAAGTCCACCACCCTGGGCAGTTTCTACCACCTCCCTCCATACTTGAAGCTTTACGATGTCCTGAAGGCCACTTATGCCAACTATAAGGTGAGTATCAGGGAGGATGTACAGATAGGGTAACAGTTGCGTCCACCACAGCCAATGAAGAAAGCATTATAGCCGTGGTTATTTAGTGTCTCAGACTAAAGCGCTGACGTGATGTACTTTGCCTCTCAGTTCTGTGTCACCAGATATGAGCTGCCCAGAGAGGTCAGAGGTCAGACAACATATCCTTAGAGGCCCCCAGACCCCCCCCCCTCTGTGCAACTGCTAGTGCACTCTGTCTTCTGTATGGCAAATCAGATGGCTGGAGTTAGCATCTGAATATAACAGTCTCCATTAAACAAGATGCAGCATTTATCATTGAAACGTATGGATCAGTGTATCTGTCCTGCATGTGTTCATGTTGGCCTGTTCCTGTGCCCAGGTGACACTGGACCTCCACAGCACTAATGAGAAGTTTGGCGGTTTCCTGCGCTCCACACTGGACGTGCTCTCTCAGCTGCTGGAGCTGGCCACTCTGCACGACATCGGAAAAGTAAGCGAGGCAGAGCGACTCGGGGCTGTTTTCTGACTAAGACTTTCTGCCTCCCTCTGTTTCTGAGTCAACCATCCTTTCTAACTTCCTCTCTCCTTTTTTTTTTCTTCTTCACCAGTGTGTGGAGGAAGTCCTAGGTTATCTGAAATCCTGCTTCTCCAGAGAGCCAACCCTGGCCACTGTCTGTGTGCAACAGGTGAGACTGACCTGGTCCCTAACCCGGTCCCTAACCCAGCCACGTTTGACAGCCACTCACATTTATTGGGTCCAAGCGAAGAACCCCACAAGCGCAGTAATCATTCCAAACAATCCCCCATCTTCACTTCCCCTCCTGTCTTCATCTGCCCTCTTGCCTCCCGCTCCAGCTACTGAAGACCTTATTCGGGACCAACCTGGCCTCCCAGTACGAGGGGGCGGCCTCGCACCCGTGCCGCTCCCAGGGGAAAGCCCTGCGCCTGGGCTCGTCCAGCCTGCGGCCCGGCCTCTACCACTACTGCTTCATGGCGCCCTACACCCACTTCACCCAGGCGCTGGCCGACGCCAGCCTCAGGAACATGGTGCAGGCCGAGCAGGAGCAGGACCCCTCAGGGTACGCATGCACAGACTCAGCCTTAGTCAGGAGGGAACAAAACACACTATATACACCCACACACACACACACAACAACAACACGCGTACATGGCTGTACACATTTACATTTACATGTTATTCAAAAATAGTCGTTCAGCATTCAAAACAAGTGAAACAACACAGACACATGCACAAAGACACACACACACACACACACACACACACACACACACACACACACACACACACACACACACACACACACACACACACGCAATCATTTTATGGACATACACATTTCATGTATACTGATCTGCCACCCTCCCCTGCTTGATCTTGATGTTGCCTCCGTAGGTGGTTTGATGTCATGCAGAAGGTGTCCAGTCAGATGAGGTCCAGCATCACCAATGTCACACGCCACAGAGGAGACAAGGTACGCCAGCTCCCCAGGGCTCTCGCTTTAGGACTGCGCATCTGTGGAGGCAAAAGTAGAATGCTGCTTTATGCATTACGTATTATGACTATTATTGACTATTATTACTAATTTATAGCTGACTGGAAACCTCATACCTTCGAATGCAAACTTTAAAGAGTAGGAAAGAAATGTTCTTGTTTAGTAACAAGTGGCTCAATCAGTGGCAACCAGTAGACAAATATTGTAAATTTTGTGTAACTTTTCCATGTTTAGAATGTCATCCACAACCACATCCGGCTGTTTGAGCCGCTGGTGATCAAGGCCCTGAAGCAGTACACCACCAGCACCTCTGTGGCGCTGCAGAGGCAGGTCCTGGACCTGCTGGCCCAGTTGGTGCAGCTCCGGGTCAACTACTGCCTGTTGGACTCGGACCAGGTGAGAGACACGGCCCAGAGTTAAATGTGCTGCTGGGGTTCTCAAGACGTGTCAGTTGTTTTGTCTAGTCTATAAATCACTGCAAAAAATCTGTGATGTCCCAGGATTTTTCCACGTCATGCAGTTATTAAAGTTCACGATCCCATTGTCCCTGATTGATGTACTGCTTATTGTCTCTCCCTCTATCCCTCTCTTGCCTCTTTCAGGTGTTCATTGGCTTTGTGCTCAAGCAATTTGAGTACATTGAATTGGGCCAGTTCAGGTGAGACTCTCCGCACCGGTGCAGAAATGCGTAAGATACAGAGACACTTGAGTACACACACACACACCTCTAAACTGGTCTGGTTTTTTCCCTCCCAGGGATTCAGAGGCGATCGTACCCAATATTTTCTTCTTCCTGGTGCTTCTGTCGTATGAGCGCTACCACTCCAAACAGATCATCAGCATCCCAAAGATCATCCAGCTGTGTGATGGCATCATGGCCAGCGGGAGGAAGGCAGTCACCCACGGTACACACACACACACACACACACACACACTGTGGTGTACTCTAAAGGGGCGCACTCGAGTTAACTCTAGTTAGGTGGCCACAGACAGACTGTGTTGGATTTCGATTTGGTTAAACTACTGTGTAACGTATATGCTATCTGGTGAAGATCCACACCATAATCTGGAGTAATATACAGACTACCTTATTTTCCTACCTTGTTGATTTCTCAACCGTCTGCGCTAAACCACCATAGGTGAACCGACACCGTGATTGAACTGAACATGCCTTTGCCTCTCTCCCTTTGCCGGTCTGTGCGTCCTCAGCCATCCCTGCTCTGCAGCCTATCGTCCACGACCTGTTTGTGCTGCGGGGCTCAAACAAGGCAGACGCCGGGAAAGAACTGGAGACCCAGAAGGAGGTGGTGGTGTCCATGCTGCTTCGCCTGATACAGTACCATCAGGTAACCGCTCACTTAAACTGGTTGGTTATTGCAAAGTGAGATGTATTTTATATACATGTGATATTTTATATATATACATTATACTGTATACATATATGTGATGGTGTTTAATTTGTGTTTGGTGGGTAGGTGCTGGAGATGTTCATCCTGGTGCTGCAGCAGTGTCATAAAGAGAATGAGGACAAGTGGAAGAGGCTTTCTCGCCAAATCGCCGACATCATCCTGCCCATGATCGGCAAGCAGCAGGTAGCTCCTGCTCTGTCTCTTGGATTGTCCCGCAGTGTTGCGCTCATCTGAAGTCAATCTCATTTAGTTTCTCTCCAGACTGACTGTGAGAGACATAAGTGTAACGGTGACGTGTTTGTGTGTTAGATGCATCTGGACTCTCCCGAGGCGCTGGGCGTGCTCAACACCCTGTTTGAGACGGTGGCTCCCTCCTCACTCAGGCCCGTCGACATGCTGCTCAAGAGCATGTTTGTCACTCCGGCCACCATGGTCAGTCTGCTTTCATTTGAAACCTATACACACACACACACACACACACACACACACACACACACACACACACACACACACACACACACACACACACACACACAAACAAGAGGACTTCATTACTCATATTATTTGGTATGTATTTACCACAAATCTCCAATTGAGCTGTTAGTTTAATCTCTGTCCCTGTCCCTGTCCCTGTCCCTGTCCCTGTCCCTGTCCCTGTCCCTGTCTCTGACCCTTGTGTTGGTGCCACAGGCCTCTGTGGGGACAGTGCAGCTGTGGGTGTCTGGGATCCTGGCCGTGCTGCGTGTCCTCATCTCCCAGTCCACAGAGGACATTGTGCTGTCCCGCGTGCAGGAGCTGTCCCTGTCCCCCTACCTGCTGTCCTGCCCCACCATCCGCCGCCTTCACAGCGAAGTTGCGGCCCAGGCCCCACCCCCTCCGCAACCAGCCGTCTCCCAGGAGACCAACGGCGAGCCCCAGCGCTTCCCACCTGAGGAGACCTTTGCCAGGTGAGCCGGCACTGCTTTAGTGAGGGACACAGCCTTACTGGCAGCTGCTTTCTCTCTGTTCCAGTCCCTTTTTTCTCTTAATTTTTTTTTATCTCCCTCTCTCCCATCCTACTCCCACTCTCTCTCTCTCTCTCTCTCTCTCTCTCTCTCTCTCTCTCCCACTCCCACTCCCTCCCTCTCTCTCTCTCTCTCTCTCTCTCTCTCTCTCTCTCTCTCTCTCGCTCGCTCAGGTTCCTGCTGCAGCTGGTGGGTGTGCTGCTGGAGGACATCTCCAGTAAGCAGGTGAAGGTGGACATGAGTGAGCAGCAGCACACCTTCTACTGCCAACAGCTGGGCACGCTGCTGATGTGCCTCATCCACATCTTTAAGTCCGGTGAGCTAAACACCATCTCCAGCGCAGGAGACCACACAGCTCGTTTATATGGCAATTCATAATCATTCATCTGTAGATTCAAATTGATATTTGCTGAACACTTTAAACAACTAGTGCAGTTAAATAAACAGAGAGTGAGACTTTTTTTTAACTTGTGGTTCCTCTCCCACTCATTTCTATCAGGAATGTTCCGGCGCATCACTGCAGCCGCCACCAAGCTGCTGAAGGCCGAGGAGCCCGTGTCGGGCTCGGAGCCCGGGGTGGAGGAGGGCATATTCTACAGCCTGGAGGATCTGAACGCGCTGGTGCTGCGCCTCATCACCACCCACCCTCCCCTGGTGCTGCTCTGGTGCCAGGTGCTGCTCATCATCAACTACACCAACTACACCTGGTGGTCCGAGGTGCACCAGACGCCCAGGTGAGCCGGAAGGAGGGGCGCGAAGGGCACGTGTAAAGGGGAACACCCCTGCTTGAGTGCTTGCTTTGTTTTTCCATGGTATGTTTGTGAGTGAAGCTCTGAGAGGCAGAGGACTGTTGGGATAGTAAAGGATGGAGAATAGAAGATTGAGATGCCTTGAAGTGTGGCGTTTGTGATTCCAATTTCTGGGCATCTAAATAAAGAGACATCTGCATCCACGGTGTGCACATTTTAAGTGGCTGTTTACATGCTAATTACAGTGACCAGAGTACACTACAGTTAATGGGTGCCTTGTGAAATGGAGCGCCTCGGTGTTTACTCCGTGTCACTGTCCACGTGTCTGCTGCAGGTTGTGGTTTAGTGTTCGGTGTCTGAACCCCGCTAATGAGTGTGGTGTTCCTTCCTTCCTCCCTCAGGAGACCCAGCATGTCCGGCACCAAGCACTCGTCTGGGGAGGGGGATGAGGACCGGCAGGAGGGCCGCCTGGCCATGTGCAACAGAGAGATCGTCCGCCGGGGGGCGCTCATCCTCTTCTGTGACTATGTGGTGAGACCTCTCAACCCAACCTGCAAGCCTCGGCCTGGCGCCATACAATATTGACCCGTCGCTGCTTTTAAAGATAATAGTTTAAAACTAAATTAAACTTCTGTATGTCTGTCTGTCTTTCTCTCTCTCTCTTTCCCCCTTCTTTCTTTCCTGTCTCTCAGTGCCAGAACCTGCACGACTCCGAACACCTGACGTGGCTGACGGTGAATCACGTGCAGGACCTGATCCGCCTTTCCCATGAGCCTCCGGTGCAGGACTTCATCAGCGCCGTCCACCGCAACTCTGCTGCCAGCGGCCTCTTTATCCAGGCCATCCAGTCCCGCTGTGACAATCTCGCCAGCGTGAGTCACACACACACACACACACACACACACACACACACACACCAAAAGATAAAACAACTGAGTAGACGACTGTTGAGCATAACCACGAACCATGAATAATTTATCTTGCCAAATCCCTCCTTAAATACTGAATAAATTAATAATAATAAAAATAATAATAAAAAATCCATTATTTCTCTCTCTCCATGTCCAGCCCACTATGCTGAAGAAGACTCTGCAGTGCCTGGAGGGGATGCACCTGAGCCAGTCGGGGGCGCTGCTCCTGCTCTACGTGGACAAGCTGCTGAACACGCCCTTCAGAGTGCTGGCGCGCATGGTGGACACGCTGGCCTGCCGCCGCGTGGAGATGCTGCTCGCCGAGACGCTGCAGGTCAGCCACGGCCCTCTCCGCTTCCACCCCACACACACACGTTCATCAAAGGGGTTCAGAGCCAAAATGGCTGACCAGTATTTTAGTTGGTTGGTTTTACCACTGTGAAACATTTCTTAAAAGAATGGTAAAGGGTTCAGTTGAAAGGACCTGTCTCTGCGTTCCCCCTACAGAACAGTATAGCCCAGCTGCCCGTGGAGGAGTTGGACCGGATCCAGGAGTATCTGCAAAGCAGTGGGCTGGCTCAGAGGTGCTCAGCTTTTCACATCCTCTGTTTTTACCGTAGTTTGTGTTGTTTATTTTCTGTGAAATGCATTCACCATGATATCCTGTTCCGATTCAAAGATTCAGGTGACCTTGACAACATTGTCTGAGAAAAGCAGTCTTTGTTGTTGTTGATTGATATATACTGAGCTGAGTCTTCATGCCCTCGTAGGCACCAGAGGTTCTACTCCCTGCTGGACAGGTTCAGAGCCACTGTCGCCGAGGATACCACTAGTCCCGCCCCTCCTGTCAGCTCACACCCACTGGATGGGGAGCCACCTCCTCCCCCAGAGAGCGTTGTCGCCAATAAGGTTAGGCTTGCTTCTGAATCAGTATTTATAAGATGCTTGGTAATATCCAAATGATCTGAGTTGAATTGATCTCTTTTTTTCTGTTTTTGTCTCAGGAGTGGTATGTGACGCTGGTGAAGTCTCAGTGTTGTGTCAGTAGTGAGGGAGCCCTGTATGAGACCACAGACCTCCTGACCAAACTACCCCAGGAGGACCTCAGGGCCATCATGGCGTGCAAGGTACGTGCTTGTGTGAATGTGGGTGAGGATTGAGCACTAAACACCACTGCATAGTGCATAGTGCATACACACACCACACACCACACACCCAGACATTTACATGCGTCTATGCTCTGGTCGCATGTCCTACATTCATCTCAATAAATGCCTCTCACTCTTCTTCTGTGTTGTGTTGTCTCTCTCTCTCTCTCTCTCTCTCTCTCTCTCTCTCCCTCTCTCTGTCTCTCTCCCTCCCTCCTTCAGGAATTTAACCTGGCCCTGCTGGCTCCCTGCCTGAGTGTCGGGGTGCAAAGACTGACTCAGGGTCAGGGTGCGGTCCTATTGGACACCGCTCTCCAGATTACCATGGAGCGCCTGTCCGCCACCACTGCGCTCCTCCCCACCCCCCACCACTCCTTCCTGCCCCCCAGTGACGCTGAGGCGGAGCCTAAGGACTACTGGGAAAAACTTGCCGATGTCTATAGTGAGCTCTAAAGCCCTTTTCTTAACACCAGTCTGTTCACTATTAATTCACTTCATCATTAATCTTGCACTGTATGCATTTGTTATTGTTAAAGTTCTACATTTTTAAATATGTTTTGGATGAACTATCACTTGGGATAAATGTGTCTGCTAAATACATAACCATCATGTTTTAGAATAGAATAGAATAGGCTGCCCTTGGTAAGGCAGACTTGAGCTGGACTTCCTGTTAGTTCAGTTCAGTTCAGGTAGATCCAGGAGTTCAGCTATTGTGCTGTTCGACAATAGGCCTCATTTATCAACGTTTACAGCGTGGAACAGCACTTTTTAAATAGGTGTCAGATTTGGATTAGATAGAGCTAAGATCTATTGTGAAAAGACAATTTATTACAGTTTTATCTGTTAATCAGCTACATTTTTATTCTGACCTCTCATGAATCCATTTTGTGTGTGTGTGTGTGTGTGTGTGTGTGTGTGTGTGTGTGTGTGTGTGTGTGTGTGTGTGTGTGTGTGTGTGTGTGTGTGTGTGTGTGTGTGTGTGTGTGTGTGTGTGTGTGTGTGTGTGTGTGACAGGCGAGCCGGGCCTCTATCAGACGGTGCTGAACCTGTGTGGGGCTCTGAGTCAGTACCTGCTCTCTCTACCAAAGCTGCCCTCCTCCCTGCACATCACCCCAGACAGAGAGGCCCTGGTGGCCTCCTTCACCACACTCACCATAGAGGTCAGCACCTCACACCACACCACATCACCCCACAACACAACACACCTGGGCTCTGCCCACATCCAGATCCTACTCATTACGAATCGGAGTGCAGATAATGAATGATGTTTGCGACTACATGTCTTGGGCTGAGTTGACCTCAGCACTGGTATAAATAGATATGGAATGTGCAGCAAGGGCTTACCCAAGTTAGGAATGGCATTGTGCCTTCTCATTTGAACTCTCTCTGTATCTCTCCCTCCCTCACCCTCTCTCTTCCTCTCCCCCTCCTCTCTCTCTCTCCCTCTCTGTCTCTATCTCCATCTCTATCTCTCTCCCTGTCCCTCCCTCTCTCTCTCTGTCTCTGTCTCTATCTCTTTCCCTGTCCCTCCCTCTCTCTCTCTCTGCCCCCCCTCCCCTCTCTCTCCCTCTCCCTCTCTCTGTCTCTCTCTCCCTCTCTGTCTCTGCTAGGTTGTGGTGTGGCGCGTGCTGCAGGACCAGCTGCCTGTGAGTGTGCACCTGCAGTCTGCCCTGTCCTGCGTGTGTCTGGCTCTGCAGCAGCCGGCCGTGTGGAGCCTGCTGGCCTCGGGCCCCTACCTCAGCCAGGCCATCTCCATCATCCACTGCGTACGCCTGCTCATCCACGCAGGTGAGGGAGGGAGGGGAGAAGGGAGGGGAGAAGATGTGAGGAAGGAGAGGGTTGGGGGGGGGGGGGTGTCAATGTCCAATATACACTGCAAAAATCCAGCTTTTAAAAACAAGAAAAAAAGTAATAAAATGAGGGATATATTACTTAAAATAGGCAAAATGATCTACCAACAGGACAATTTGACTTACCAAGATTTTTTTTAAATAACCCAAATATATCTTAAAACGTGTGTGTGTGTACAGTCGCTGTGGGGCCTGGCGACCAGCTGCTGCGTGCGGAGAGGAAGAGGTCTCGCTCTGAGTCTGGGGAAGATGAAGTGGACTCAGTCAAAGACAGTGAGTTAAACAAGACATTGAATATCCCCCACACTATTCTACAGACTTGAGCTGGAAAAGCTTTCCTTACACTGGCTTGCCTTGGGTAGAGTCTGCCACCAACAATAATTGCAATGTTTTATTGAGACCCTTCAATTACATGACTGGGATCATAGTAATTTGTTAACATTTTGAGTGTGTGTGTGTGTGTGTGTGTGTGTGTGTGTGTGTGTGTGTGTGTGTGTGTGTGTGTGTGTGTGTGTGTGTACACGTGTCTGTTTTAGATGTGAGCAAGCAACGAGCATGTGAGGTGATGGTGGAGTTGGTGGAGGGCTTGCAGACTGCACTCTACCTGGGCCACCCCAGGAACAGCTCTCTCCCAGCATTCCTCACTCCCACCTTGCGCAACATCATCATCAGCCTCGCCAGGCTGCCGCTCGTCAACAGCTACACCCGTGTGCCACCACTGGTGAGCTACTACTTCTGCGCCTGTGTGTCTGAGTGCACAAGCATATGTGCTCATGCGTGCGGTTTGTGTGTGTGTGTGAGTGTGTGTGTTTCTAGTCAGAGCTTCTCGTAACAGTGTGGTCTGTTAGGGTTGTGTGTGTGTGTGTGTGTGTGTGTGTGTATGAGCTAATGTTTCTGTTCAGAGCTTCTCGTAACTGTCTGGTCTGGTAGGTCTGGAGGTTGGGCTGGTCCCCCAGGCGCGGTGGTGAGTTTGGCACGGCGCTGCCAGAGATCCCGGTGGAGTTCCTGCAGGAGAAGGACATCTTCAGGGAGTTCCTGTACCTCATCAACACTCTGGGTACCACATCCGCATCTCTCTGTTTCCCTTCTGCAGTGTAGATGAGTGCTTACAGTTCTGCTCCTCACAGTTTGGTGTAGCTCCGCTGGTTGAGCAAGGTGCCCGTAACACTGTGGGTTTGATACCCACTGGACACACATACTGATGGAAAAAAAAGGGCTATACTATAAGTCGATGTGGGACAAAGTGTCTACCAAATGAATAAAATGTGAATGTGAACTGTTAAACTGCATAGCTTATGCTGCCGAGAGAACATCATACTGGTGAAGATGTACTGCAGTGAAGATCATCTGATAACCGTGCTGTGGTGGTCTTCTGCCTGTGTTAGGGTGGAGCAGTCGGACGCAGTTTGAGGAGACCTGGGCCACACTGCTGGGGGTGCTGGTCACCCAGCCAATCGCCATGGACCAGGAGGAGGAGACTCAGCAGGAGGTACTGGCAGGCACCCCGGCGCTTGACCTGGCCCACAAAGAGTGCTCTGTGTCCTTTCACACCCCTATCTGGGCTTGATTGAGTTTGCCTGATGCTTTGAAACGGGTGGCCTTCTCGCAAGAATGTACCCCTGTTCAGCATTCTAAACAGGCATAGTCAGTGACTCTAGAATGGGAAGGCAAACGAATGTAACTCTATTCACGGTCTGTGATGAGTGAGCGTGAGAGCCCATTTCAGCATGAAGACGGGCAGCTACAGTGTGTTCCTCTAGTCTCTCTGTAGTGGGGACACAGTGACCGGTGCCAAGGAAATGAAAATATAAAAGGTAGCTTTACTGACTGTGACCTTGTCTTCATGCGCTGAACCACTGTGTGTGTGTGTCTGTGTGTCTGTGTGTGTGTGTGTGTGTGTTTAGGAGGATCTAGAGCGGACTCAGATCAACGTGCTTGCAGTGCAGGCCATCACCTCTCTGGTGCTGAGCGCCATGACGCTGCCTGTGGCAGGAAACCCCGCGGTCAGCTGCCTGGAGCAGCAGCCACGCAACAAGACCCTCAAAGCCCTGGATACCAGGTAACACACACACACACACACACACACACACACACACACACACACAGTTAAGCCTTAACCCATTGAAGTCCACGCTCCCTGTGCAGGGATATGGTGGTTTTTATGGGGAATTGCTTTTAAAGCTCAGCCAGTTTTTGTCGGAGAGACATAGAAATTACACCCCCAGAAACCTTGAACCCTTTTCTTTTCAAATTTACACAGTTTGAAACAAAAATATAAATAAGCACTTTGTAAGGAGAATAGGACTAGTCTCTTGCACTTTTCAGTCTCTGAGTGAGGTTTCAGCTCCTAACGACCCGCCCATTAGCAAATGACAGCTATTCATATGATAAGAGTATGGTAATTCAGTGATCTCTATTGGGCCATGGTGTGTCAAGAAATCCTGTGGGGGGTACGGGCCACAAAGACATTCCAGGGCCATTAGGTAAGGGCCATTGTTCTTGTCTGAGGTGTCCCAGGTGTGTTTACACCTAACTCATCAATATGCATTTGTAGGGACACTAGTTTTGAAAAGGTACAGGTCACTCTAAAATTATAAATATATAGTAGTGAAACAAAACACACTTTCTAAATGCTAAACTCACCTTTGTAAAACTAACACTTATGTTTACAAAGTTCAGAGTTCAAAAGCCTTGCTCCAAAATCTTTACAATGTATTTTTTGTACAAAGTCTGAGCACCTCTGAAAGTATGTTTTTGGATGGGTTTGTTTAGATTTGATTTAAATTAAATCTTTTTTTACTACATTCCTTTCATTCCCATGTTATTATTGCTGAGGTATTCTAGAATATAATCATACATGCCACTTTTGCCTCAATGTTTTAAGTTAGGTGAAATAAACAAAAATATCAAGGCATGGCAGACTACCTAAGAGAGTGAAAAACAGGCTCGGACTCAGTAGTGTTGAGGCTCTTAACATGGCTAGTCAAACCCTTACAATAGGACAGACTGCAGTGCTCTTTGATCTTTACTGTGGTGGGTATGAGAGGCCAGTTAGTACAGTCGATCAGCATCAGCCCTGCCCTGCAGAAACGGCCCTCAACATAGCACTGTCACTGTCACTGTCACTGTCACTGTCACTGTCAGCCACCACTGAGGTTTTGTGCTCCGTGTTGGCGCAGACTTGGCAAGAAGTTGAGCGTGATCCGGGGCGCGGTGGAGCGAGAGATCCAGTCCATGGTGTCCAAGAGGGACAACGTGGCCACAAACTTCCTCTACCAGGCCTGGGACCCGGTGCCCTCGCTGTCCTCCTCCTCTGCTGCAGGTGAGGCCAACGGCGGGATGCTTAATAGGCCATGTGGCACCCAGCAGTGGTGTTGAGTAACCATGAGATGCCATGTTGCTATTTCAGTTCAGTGCTGTTGTTGTGGCAACATCTGTTGCAAAAGTGATGTTTTTAGCATAGAGGGCTACTAAGGCCAGATTGGTATCAAAGTAATACCAAAATAGTATCATGCTAATGTATTATGCTATGCTAGTATTAACTGGCATAGTGTAGTATTTCTTAGGCCTCTGGTGTAGTTTTTGGGAGGACATCTTAACTCAAACATGAAACACCAGCAGTTCCATGTCAGTGGGATGAATATTTCTGTGGTTTCTGCTTTTCCAAACAGGCACCCTTATTAGCCACGAGAAGCTTCTACTACAGATCAACACAGAGAGAGAGATGGGCAACATGGACTACAAACTGGGCCAGGTGAGACTGAAAAAGACTACAATCCACAGAATCCTGTAGGGCTGTAAATCAATGCCTTTTTGTGTTAGTGTTCCTCTTATTGATTTGTACTCTGTGTATTATTTACTGTGTGTAGTTAAACGTCTGTCCATATACTATGTATAGTTTAATGAACTGACATGAATCTGTCTCTCTGTTTCTTCCTTTCACCTTTTCTTTTATTCTGCAGGTTTATTTGGGTTTATTTGTTTGCCGTTTTGTGACACTGTGAATACTGTTTCTCTGTCTGTGCGTGCCAGGTTTCCATTCATTCCGTGTGGCTGGGGAACAACATCACCCCTCTGAGGGAGGAGGAGTGGGACGAGGACGAGGAGGATGAGGCAGATGCCCCAGCGCCAGCCTCACCCCCGATCTCTCCCATCAACTCAAGGTCACACTTACTTAACACGCGCATACATACACATACTTGCATACACACATGTACTCGCTCACATACACATTCACACAGATATCCTAGACTTATCACTCTTTTTAATAGTTTAGTGAATCCTAAATGTCAATGCAAGGTGCATACACAGCACATTCAGCACATCTAGCTTATGAAGACAGGCAGGCCCAGCACCTCCAGCCTAACACAGCACTCTCCGTCCTCCCCTCATCAGGAAGCACCGTGCTGGGGTAGACATCCACTCCTGTTCCCAGTTCCTCCTGGAGCTCTACAGTCAGTGGATCTTGCCTGGGAGCCCCAGTAACCGCAAGACCCCTGTCATCCTCATCAGTGAGGTGGTGCGCTCGGTAGGTCTGTGTGTGTGTGTGTGTGTGTGTGTGTGTGTGTGTGTGTGTGTGTGTGTGTGTGTGTGTGTGTGTGTGTGTGTGTGTGTGTGTGTGTGTGTGTGTGTGTGTGTGTGTGTGTGTGTGTGTGTGTGTGTGTGTGTGTGTGTGTGTGTGTGTGTGTGTGTGTGTGTTTTAAGGTTTACTTTTAGGTCCTTCAAGGTGGTCTTGAAGGATAATCTCAAACTTATTTGTCTCTCTAATTCTCTTAAAAAAAATCTCATATCCATATCTGCCCTCTCTTTCTCCCACTGCCTCCTCTCTTTCTCCCTTTGTCTCCATCTGTCTGTCTCTCTCGCCCTCTGTCTCCTCTCTTTTTCTCTCTGTCTCCCCCTGTCTGTCTCAGCTGCTGGCAGTGTCGGACCTGTTCACTGAGAGGAATCAGTTTGACATGATGTTCTCCACCCTGATGGAGCTGCAGAGAGTCCACCCCCCTGAAGATGAGATCCTCAATCAATACCTCGTGCCAGCCATCTGCAAGGCCGCCGCCGTGCTGGGCATGGTGTGTGCGCGTTTGTGTGTGTGTGTGCGTGTGTGCATGTGCGTGCATGCATGTGTGTCTCAGCTTGGTCACGCTATGAGTTTTTTGTTACAGTGTTGAGTTAATTTCTTTGGCCTCCGGTGTACTTTTTGGGAGACCATCTCTGAGATGTAACTGTTTTATGTCCTACTCATGTATTTAATTACATTTCAGTGAATTCAATTCAGTGAGTCCTTAACTGAAGCGCCGAAGAAGTCCTCTGGCCTTTTACCCCGTAGCTGCTTGGTGTCAGTCCAAATGAGACGTCCTCTAAATGACCGTTTGGGATGGTGTGTGTGTGCAGGATAAGGCCACGGCAGAGCCAGTGTGCCGGCTGCTGGAGACGACCCTGCGGAGCACCCACCTGCCCAGCCGCATCGGAGCGCTGCACGGGGTCCTCTACGTGCTGGAGTGTGACCTGCTGGACGACACCGCCAGACAACTCATCCCCACCGTCAGCGAGTACCTGCTGTCCAACCTCCGAGCCATAGCACAGTGAGGAGTCACTCTTTTTTTTTTTTTTTTTCTCCCTCTCTCTCGCTCTTTCTTCCTACCCTTCCCTACCAGAGTGCCCACAGCCCTACCTCAGTTATGTTATACTGAAGGCTCTGTGTACACACACGCACACACACACACACACACACACACACACACACACACACACACACAGTCAGGTTCACCACTTTTCATCTTCAGAGCCATCACGCCGTAATCCACACAATAACCACACATACACACTTACATATTATTATCAAGATGTTTGCACAGTCAATATGACCTTTCTAAATCCACACACTAATACCCAAGGGCCTAGACACAGTTACACACAGAAAATGCTAATATATGCTCAGTCTATAGAGTTAGACATTAATAATAAATACAATATGTGGTTACACAAACTAGTTGTACAATAGTAGTGCTTCCAGGGGGACAGGGGTTAGCAAACACATTAAACTCTCACGCACACACGCACAAAAAAAAAAAATTAGTGTGGACACAGTGATATCACACACACACGCATACACACTAACACACGCACATACAAGCTGCACCCATTTAGTATTAGAATTGTATCAGTTCTGACTTGTTGAAGGGCTTCCACCAAACACACACACACACACACAAATACCCAGAATCCAGAAACGCACGCACGCACGCACGCACGCACGCACGCACGCACGCACGCACGCACGCACACACACACAGCTCATTAGGCCACTCTTTTGAGGGAATCAGAGATGTGAGCGGAGAGCAGGTGTCAGTCCCTAATGAAAGGACCTCCACTGGCCGGGGTTCCTCTGGGACCGCTGAGGCCCCTGGGAGCAGGTTAATGCCACAGCCTTCCCTCACGCTGGGGGAGCCCTCAGGGGAGCCTCGTCCAGGGCCTCACACTGACTACCACACCCCTGCTCGTTTGTGTGTGTCAGGCACTCCACCTGACTGAGATCTGAGGAGCCTCGTGTTCAAGGACGACTAAACAGGAACGCCTCTCTTGAATGTCACAAGGCTCCTCAGATATATGTCAGCATTTTTTGTGAGTTGGTCAAGCTGCATTTGAGTGAAGTCATGCCTTTCTGTTTAACATCACAGAACCTTGTGACCTTTAGTTTGACCTGTGTGTGTGGTTGTGTGTGTGTGTGTGGTTGTCAGCTGTGTGAACCTACATAACCAGCAACACGTGTTGGTGATGTGTGCTGTGGCGTTCTACATGATGGAGAACTACCCTCTGGATGTGGGGTCAGAGTTCAACGCTGGCATCATTCAGGTGAGTGGGCTATCTGTCACAATGGTAAACTCTTTTTTACAGAAGAAAAATGCTCTACAGAATCAACCGTTTAATGACCATGTGCTTTTTTTATTTATGTAGTTATATATTTTTTGTGGCATTGACATCTATAGGTAACTCATCTTGTCTGTTTGTGAAAAATAGCCAACAATGAATCTAATCTAACTGCCTTCTGTTTTTTGTCTTCTCCTTTTTCCTTCTTTTCATGAAATGCTATTATGGATGCTCCCTCTCTCCCTCTCTCCCTCTCCCTCTCTCTCTCTCTCTTTCGACCTACCTTCTGCTCTGCCATCGTCCCTACTAGCTGTGTGGGGTAATGTTGTCGGCGAGTGAGGAGGCCACGCCGTCGGTCATCTACCACTGCGTGCTGCGGGGGCTGGAACGGCTGCTGCTGTCGGAGCAGCTGTCCCGCGTGGACGCCGAGACGCTGGTCAAACTAAGCGTGGAGCGCGTCAACATGCCCAGCCCCCACCGCGCCATGGCCGCCCTGGGCCTCATGCTCACCTGCATGTACACAGGTGACCCGGACGATGCAGGCAGGCTACGTTTCAGATAGACTTCTCCTTACTAACATCCACCGGACTACATAGAACGCTAGAGAGCAGCTAGCGGAATACCTAACACTGTAACGACAACACTGACCTGGTAGTAGACTGAACTAGTACTGCTAATGCAACAGACTGTGTGGGTCCTGGTTGAGCACACTATTGCTTCTGTTAAATAGTCTGCGTTGCGTAACATACTTAATTTATTACTTACTTAGTTTGCTCTTTAACATATTTTGATTTGCAGTATTCCTGATGCGTCAAAGTTAGCAGCTGGGTGTACGTAATGTAGCTTCGCTGTTGTGATCCAGCCATTTACAGCTGTGTATTGATAGTCAGATATTTTGGTTTGTTTCCAGGAAAGGAGAAGGCGAACGTTGGTCACCCCGCTGATGGCGACCCAACTGCCACAGACAGTGAGACCGTCATTGTTGCTATGGAGCGCGTGTCTGTGCTCTTTGACAGGTGAACACTCCTTAATAAACAAGACACTTTTCCTTAAACAGATCATTTCTATTGAAATGAACAACAAACTTTAACAGTTCAGCATGCAGAAGACCCAACATAAGGCAAACATGATTTTAGATGACATAAGTGAAAGGACACTAACTAATGAAAAGCTGTTGAACGGCCCTTTAGCCATGAAAGACGCTTGCTCAGCTGGTGCTTTGGTGTTGTTTTGCCAGGATCCGTAAGGGCTTCCCTTGTGAAGCTCGTGTGGTAGCGCGGATTCTGCCCCAGTTCTTGGACGACTTCTTCCCCCCACAGGATGTCATGAACAAGGTCATTGGAGAGTTCCTGTCCAATCAGCAGCCTTACCCACAATTCATGGCAGCAGTGGTCTATAAGGTGATTTGCACTTTATTCATGGGGAATGTATCATCCATTTTCACCATATTCTTCTTCATACATTTTATACTCCGGTGTAAGACTGTGCATGTCTAATAAACGAAGGCTAATATCCTTTAATTAACAATATGTGCTTTGTAGCCGAATGCTCATGTAGGAAAGTCTTATTGTCAGCTGCATGTTTTGACAATACCACTGTCTGATATGGTGCAGATGTGAACTCCATCAAGAACTAGGTGTTGGCTTGTTAGCGATCGTAGCGCAGAGGGAATGCTTTGCCCGAGACGGACACTGCTAAACTCCTGGCCGAGAGACGGCTTGATGAAATCCGCTATCTGACCCCTCCCTTGCTTGTTCAGGTTTTCCAGACGCTACACGCCACAGGCCAGTCGTCCATGGTGCGCGACTGGGTGCTGCTGTCCCTCTCCAACTTCACCCAGCGCACCCCTGTGGCCATGGCCATGTGGAGCCTGACCTGCTTCTTCGTCAGCGCCTCCACCAGCCAGTGGATCTCGGCTCTGTATCCTTTCTCATGCGGGCGCTCATTTAAACACACACACACACACACGCGCAAACACACATTCAATTCAATTCAATACAATGCATATAGTATGTATATACGATTAAGCACTTGTCCTTGACCTGCCGCCTTCACAGCCTGCCTCACGTTATCAGTCGCATGGGCAGGTCAGACACTGTGGACGTCAGCCTCTTCTGCCTGGTGGCCATGGATTTCTACCGGCACCAGATCGACGAGGAGCTGGACCGCCGCGCCTTCCAGTCCGTCTTCGAGATGGTAGCCTCGCCCGGCAGCCCCTACCACCAGCTGCTGTGCTGCCTGCAGAGCATCCACCAGGAAACTCCGCTATGAAGCAGCCCGCCAGCCATACACCAGGACACCTCATTATGTCACAGCCTACACTACCGATAAAACACCAAGACACCACCTTATGACACCCTGTATCCACAATGTACTGGGACGCCTTTTTGTCCAAAGGCCCATCTATGGTGCACCAGGATGCATCGTCACAAGACCACGGCCCTCAAAAGAGTTTCTCGAATCACTGTGAGGTAGCCTTCCCACAATGCACAGGGACTCCTTGCAGAGTGATTGACATAGAGCAAACGAAGAAGTCGTACTAAAATCTCCTTTGTAAATCTGAACCATTATGATGGAAACCCCCACATACAGTATGCCAAGGTGTTTAATCAATGGCACACCTGTGCATGAAAACACATTTCTCTACAGTCGTGTTCACAATAGTGTGGTATATAGAGACTGTCATATGTTTTGGACAGACAGCTGAACCTCTCCTGAAGCTAGCTATCTGTGTTCAACCAACAGGGTCTGGCTAAGACCTTCTCCTGCAGGTTTTGGCACAGGCTGCAATACATGGGAGACAGCCTGTTTAACTGACAAAGGCCTTGCTAAGAAGGGGTCTACATCTCAATCACAGGTCTTTTCCACTCCTTCAGAATCTCCCTCGTCTGCAAAATGGCGGCTAATTAGGACTCTCTCTCTGCTTCCCTCCCCATTTCTGTCTGAAAAAAAAAAAGATGAATTCCTTTTCTTTTTTTTTTGCACGAACTTTGCATTGCTCTGTGGATGCACTTGAACACTGAACAGAAAATATTAATTATAAATTCATTTGTATGTGTATCCTCTCCTGAAAGGATTATGCTTGAGCCATGGCGTTATTGGAAAAAAAAAAAAAAAAAGACAAAGGATGTAGTATATTTAAACGTAAATATGTGGTCGATGCTTCTATTTTTTTGGTGCCGTTTTTGTTTCAGAAAGTCTTCAGGAGTGATTTCAATGATAGGGGGGTTGGAATCTTACACTGTCCTCTGTGTGAATCTCTTCTAGTTCCTTTTTTAATATTTTGGTCACTATTGTCAATACTGGACTGCCCTTGATGGAGAGTGGAAAAACTCTTCTGCAAGGTTTGGTAATAGCCATAATAACCATACTATTGTTTCTCTATTGATTGTATTGTCATGGTGGACAACATTTTTTTTTTTGTCAAGCATGTCGCAACAAGTTATTTGTCCATTAAGGCAACCGCCTTGCTTAGTGTGACTGTTTAAATCTCAGGACACAAAATGTGATTATTGATCCCCAAAATGACTAGAAGTTATATTTTAAAGGAGGGTGTGTTTGTGTTGTATAAAATGTGTGAAGGATAAAACAAAACTAGAGAAATCTGTGCGGAAGGGATATGTGTTTGATGGAGAAGGGGCCATCCAGATGCCCCTTTGCTACTGATCGTCATGCATACAGCATCGTGGATGCTAACGTCTGAATGCCCACTTGTTTTCTATTAGGCCTGTGTCACGTATGCTTTGCTTATTCATTGGGCGGCAGGACTCTGTCTGGATCTGTCTGAGCACTACTGAACTGTTATTAAAAAAAATCAACAATAAATTCCATTTTATAATCTAATGTTTTAATGCTCAATTGAAGGCGATGTCTTGTGAGCACTGTAAGTACATAAAGCCTTACTCAGCAGGCTGATGATGTATATATTAACCAGTGGCATGCTCCTGTCTGTCTGATTATTGCAAAACTCTTCTCTCTCAATACTGAGTTAGGATGACTTGGAAAAGTCATATTTTGGTACCAATGCAGCCAACCCAAAACCATAGTGAATTGTACATAACTGGACGTTGCCTCGATCAAGCGTTGACAAATCGCAGTTGAATGCAGGTAGAGGTTTCTTGCGAGCCCTCTGCAGCAGCGGACACTTTGGCAGTGTTTCATTGTTTACAGACCTTTAAGGAAGATTTCTCTCTGTCTCTTTCTCACATGTTGAAATAAGGCTTGAACATGTCTACAGTGATTATAGTAGTATGTAAGAAATTTCAAATTTACACTTGAGAGCTGTGTAAAATGTATCCATAGCAACCGCATCTGCCTCAGGCAGGCTGTGTTAACATTCACATTTAACTGTTTCAAATTTATTTTGCTCAACGTACCTTTCCAAATGATGTATTTACACAATAAAACAGTGATGACAGAATTGTTTTGTAGCTGTTTTCAAAACCCCTGTTGTTTTATTTATCAAGAAAACATGACGGGTCCGAGAACAAATATTGAAATTATGTTGATTGTTTGGAACTGAAAAGTTCTAATGGCCATGGGCAAACATAAAACAAAAACAACAAGGTTAACTGAAGGCCAATAAATGTGATCGTATCCGTTCCTGCATTGCCTACTGAGTGGGATGCTTTTCATTTTAAAATTCTTAGACACAGGGCCTTGACCTCCTGTTGCCCCTAATAAGCTTTCCTCGGAAAGAAGCTAGGAAGGCGGGCTGAGGGGAGGTAGCACGCACTGATGGGTTTAGCACAACAAGTGGAAGAGTTGGTCATGTTCAGGTATTTAAAAAAAAAAATTGGTTGTGTTTTTTTTATTTTTTTTAAGAAATTGTCAGCCATTAGCTTTGTGCATTCCTCTAGTCTTGCTAAAGGGAGACAGGAAGTTGCCATTGACCTACCGACCCCAACTCTCTCGTCTGTCTGACTTAGCTGGGAGCAGATGCATCTGTCTCCCAGAGACGATGGGGCTTAAAGCACACAGGGAGGCCATGATGGTGCAGACGTGTTTTGCCTCTTAACTGTCTTTGGGGTCAGTTAACTCGTCGAAGACACTGAAGGGGATTATAGAAAACTGAGTGCCGATCAGCAGTTAAAGAAATGCATGGCCAGCACTGGAGCTCTCCAAAGAACTGTCAATGTAATGTTGCGTTCGTATTACCTCTGTGAGTGACGCATACAATCAGAAGACATGAGTGTAAATACTCAATGGCTTATTTAACAATGTGAAGTAAAACTTGTTTTGAAATCGTTAGAAATGAATAAAAGATTGTAAGTGCTGCTTTTGTTTCATTCCTGTTTTTTGTTGTTGTTTATTATTTGTTATTTTTCTGTTAACCCACTTATAACTTATAATATACAATTTAAATATGTTATTATAACAGTATAACCGCCACATATCTTTTTTTATTATTATTATTTGCTTACTGTTTAATTCCATTTTTAAAATGGACCTATTACATTCTTGTCTTTTTGGCTAAAGATAAGCTTTGTGTTTTGTGAACGTAACAGTAATCCTCTCAGCTGCTTAGCTGGGTGTTAACAGTCTTGGCAGATGACGCTGAACTTTAGGGCAGTTCTAAAAGTAGCGATTTGTCAGACAGGCACTGTTGAGAGGAAAAGTGTCAACACTGGTTGTGGCAGCTGGTGTGGTATAGCTTCATCTTAACTAGCTTCATATTTTGCACTCCCGAAAGACAAGATCAGACCAAAATTAAGAATTACAGGATGCAAAATCGGATATGTTTTTATTTTAAGCCTCCAATGTCCATCTCTGCCAAATTACAAGTCATGTGAGAAACTATTACATATATTCTAGCCTATAGATTATATCATTTCTCATCAGGATAAATTGGAGGTGGAGTGAAGGGGATCAATATTATTTGTATTGCCATAAAACTCTAGTAGAAATATTATTTCACCTTTTGGGATTTAAAAACACAGTGTAACCAGTTTAAAACATATGAAAATGGGACAAGATTCATCTAACAGCAATATGCCCGGTTCCCTTCTGATACAGAATAAAGTTGGCAAACTAATTAACTTTAAGCACAACCCCACACGCGCGCACGCACGCACACGCGTACTATCCCAGCACGGGCTCCATAGCTAGCTTTCTTTTGTTTAGCCAAGATAGCTGCTATCCATAAGGAGATGTGAGGGGTTGCGACTCTGCACCAGGAAGCATCCAAATGTCCGGTAAGGCTGATTTTTTACTAATATATATCTGAACAATTTCCGCATTTTGAATGTTTTGACAAACTATACAGTCTTTTACGTCAAAGTTTCTGCCTCTGTTGAAAAGAGATACCCTCGGAATGTCTTGGGATAGAAGTTTTAAGTTCCCTTATGTTAGCTAGCTTTAGCGGCCGAAAACGATTTTTTACGCTGTCTATAAACATACATTTTGTAGTATAGTGAGCAATACGTCCAGTCGTTTTAGTTAATCGCATTTAACATAATGCAGTGTAAGCTTTTTTCACCCGAAAACCTGCCCATAGCAGTGCAAGCTAGTGTTCTGTCTATCCCATCAGCAGCTATGACAACTGCAACAATACCGTTACTCGCTGGCCAGCTGTTCCTTTATCGTGCTTGGGCAAGGTTGAAAAACAATAGCCCAACAGGTGAAAATGTGAAAAGTATCAACTTGTTGGCCTAATTTACAGTCCCTCCTCTGTCTGTACTTTGTACTGTAAACATGAGCCATACGTAAAGTTGGGGATACTTGAGTATATGTGAGTAACTAAAGTGCAACACCTGTGGAATATCATACGACTTCTACCCTCAAACTAACTTGGTCATTAGTCGAGGGGTTGACCACTCGGAGTGACAACATTACCCACCAATAGGACACACAAAAAAGTTAGTGGACATTTGGGTGTCATGGTTACACAGGTTGACGCGTAGACATTCCTACAATGGGGAAAATGAAGGCGGGATAGGAATGTCAAGCAGGAGTGGATGAATTTTCTTTGCACGAATTTCAACCAACGCCTTTGAACAATAAAGGGAAACGTTTGCAAATTTGATAAAGTATAAAGTATTTAGTTAACTCGTGCAACGAGTACAGCTTGAGCAGATACTTAATGCTTGGATAATTACAACCTAAGAAAGCGCTAGTTAAAAACATCACTTAATTTAGCTGACATAGCTTCCATCTAAGGTTAGTTAACGTTAGCTATTGTTTGCTAAAGTAAGATAAGTTAGCTATAGTGGAAATCAACTTTTTTTTTGCCAACTTAGTTTATGAAAATCAACCATGCGTAGTTAGTATACTGAAGAAAGAAGCTTGCTAACATAGTGGCTAGTTACTGTTTACATGCAGAATATGTTATGATGCTGAAGTTCTCTGAGAGTGTAAATTGTGGTCAAATTTAACCTGTGAGAGTCAATGGATAACAGCTAGTTAGCTACTTGCCCTCTTCTTTGTATTGAACTAGCACTTTAATTACCTGTTTACGTATAAAAGAGCTCTTTTAGCTCAGTATTTTCTTTTTAAAAGATCCGCTTTGCCGTTTATCCACGTAAAGTCATCCTTGCTCATGACCGATGCTGCTAAATGAACTGATAATTTCATGCTTGAGTAATGATGTCCTGCTACCTCACCTGTCGCAACATTACATAGAAATCAGAATCATTCGTTTTTTTCTGATACTTGGTGCTCGTTACAAATGTGTCCTAGTGCAAATGTAGTCACTTTTAATGATGTTATGTTCATTTGTTTTCTGTCATTACTGTTTACGCGTTACTACGTTCTCACTTCTGTTCCCCCTCCCTTCTACCGAAGGTGCCCTGTGAAACTGAGTTGACACCAGCATGCTTGTGCCGTAGTGAGGAAGCGTTGGCACAGAGGGCGATGGTATCGACCTGGTGTTACATTTAGTTCCCCTGCCCTGCATTTGTGAAGCTCTCGTCAGTGGAGAAAAAAAGAGGGCGTAAAAAGATACCATGTTCAGGCAACAGGATTTGGGGAAACGGCGAGGGGCGAGTTCCCAGCCGGTTACGCGAGTGCGCGCGGTGGAGGTGGCGCGTGGCCGCACTGGCTATGGCTTCACACTGTCGGGCCAGTCACCTTGCGTGCTTAACTGCGTCCTGAAAGGCAGCCCCGCAGACTATATGGGCCTGCGTGCTGGAGACCAAATCCTCAGTGTCAACGACATCAACGTGTCCAAGGCCTCACACGAGGACGTGGTGAAACTCATTGGGCGCTGCTCAGGTGTCCTGTACCTGGTCGTTGCTGAGACCCACCAGCGTCACCACCACCATCATCATCACAATCACTCTCACGCACATCACCCTCATTATCACCACCAGCACACCGACTCTTGCTCCAGTGATGAGGAACTGGCTTACCACGACCCCAGGGGTGCCTGGCCTACACGGTCTAAGGTGGATTCTAAGACACTGGGAATTAACCGGGCGGAGCGTGTGGTGGCAGAGATGCAGTCAGGGGGCATCTTCAGCATGATCTTTGAGGGCGCCTGCTCTAGCCACTCATCCAGCAGCTCCGAGAGAGCGACAGCCGTCTCGTCCTCAGCAGCCAAACCTAAAGGCAAGCCCCATGCCCTGTCCGAGTCTGAGGCCTTACCCCAGCCCAGTCTACGCAGGCACTGCAGCCAGCCAGACTTGCTGTCCGAGGAGGAGCTGGCCCAGGTGCTGCATGCCGACGACTCTGTCTTCCTGGACACGTTTGAGGTGGAGCCACCCAGCCCCGCCGGCCTGCCCGACTCCCCCGGGGATGATATCCTGAACGTGGGCATGGTGGTTGGCTACCTGGGCTCTATCGAGCTGGCCTCGGCCGGCGGAAGCCTGGAGAGTGACAGCCTGCAGGCCATCCGCGGCTGCATGCGGCGCTTGCGCGCCGAGCAGAAGGTGCACTCGCTGGTGCTGCTGCAGGTGATGCTGGACTGCGTGCGTCTGCGCAGCGAGCGCGGCCACGTGCTGGCCACCTACCCGGCTGAGAAGCTGGCCTTCAGCGCCGTCTGCCCAGACGACCGGCGCTTCTTCGGCCTGGTCACCATGCAGGCAACGGACGAGTACCGACCCCGTGAGGAGGTGGATGAGACGGACCTGCGCACCTCCTGCCACGTGTTCCTGGTGGACCCCGAACTGTGCCACCACAAGATCCACCAGAGCATCACACGCCGCTTCGGCTTCGACTGCACGCCCGACCCCGACACAGGCGGCTGCCTGGAGTTCCCACCCACCTCCCAGGCCCTGTTGCAGTTCGTATCAGTGCTCTACCGCGACATGGGGGAGTCCATCGAGGGTGTGCGCGCACGGGCCTTCCTGGACAACGGCGCTGGAGGGGTTGGCGCCGTCGCGGCGGGAGACATGGACGCGCAGCAGAACAACAGCACCAGCAGCAACAGTGATAGCGGCATCGGCAACTTCCTGCCCGAGGAGAAAAGCAACCGCGTGCTGCTGGTCGACCTGGGGGCCAACCCCGGCCACCACACCCCATCTGGGCGCTGGGAGTTCCCCCAGCCGGCTCGCGGCATGCCTGCCGCTCACGGCCCTCCCCCTCCCCCACCCCCTGCCACTCACAGGAACGGCTACCGGCACGAGCCTCTGTCCGACCTCGCTGACGCACCTCCCCTCTCCTCCAGACACCTCAGCGTCTCGTCCAGGATGGAACTCCAGGGCCATCCCTCCCGCTCGCTCTACTCCAAGAAGACGGCGGTTGGAGCAGGGGCGGCAACAGGAGCAGCAGTAGCAGGAGGAGGCGGTGGCGATAGCAGTTGTGGGGCATCAGGGAGCCAGCGCTGGCTGCCGGGGCACGTCCTGCGGGACTGGAAACAGCAGCATGGCCACAGCAGCGATCAGGAGTCCTATGCAGAGTCCACCGACGGCTGGTCCAGCGCCAACTGCAGCACTCTGCCGCCTCCCATGAGCAAGATCCCTGCCGACCGCTACCGGGCCGCAGGGGAGATCGTGGCGGCAGCCACCTCACAGCCCCACCGGCTGGCTACACAAAAAGACGAGTGGGCCAAAAAGCTGTTTGGGACGGAAAAGGGGCTCCGCGAGCAGCAGAGGGGAGCCAGGGGCAAAGACGGAGGAGAGAAGAAGGTAAGAAAGTCGGTCTGCTATCTGTTTGACTTTCTTTTCACATCTGTGTGCTTGAAGGGAGCTCAGGGTTCATGCACAGAAATGGGCCCAATTTAAATTGGGGATATGTGATTCTTCTGTTAATGGAATCTGAAATTGAGAATACTCTGTGTACGATGCCATTTACATGCACATTTATTTGTTTGTAGAGAGAGTATTTATTTTTTAATGAAATAAGTAATGGTTAAGCTCAATTCCATGGTTAACCCTGAACCGGTGAAAAACAGGTCTTCAGATGGCCACTTGATAGCCTTTGGAGGGAACATGCTAAAACTGACTCACAGATGAGAAGATTCAAACACAGGGCAGGCTCCTTATCGCACATCACCATGCAGTGGAACATTTTGAAGACAAAATGGCTGCAGGTGCTAGCTAAACTCTTACCACTCTGGTCAGTTTCTGCTGCTTGATGTATGGGAAGTATTCTATTGCTGGAAACCTTGTTCTCTATTGGTTTATTTGTATGCAGACTGTATAGACCTTAATATATAAAAATTAAGCCTGAAAATTAGGCCTAGGTGTATTTCCTCTGTTCCCTCCACTGATATCATTCAGCACTCAAATGTCATATCACAGCCTGCTGTGGATTGAAGTCAGTGTCTTGCAGTGAATTCATATTCAGAACTGGAGCCACTTGATGGGGAGCAGCCTTGATGCTGACAGGGTCGATGGGGAGCCATGTCTGTCCTCTGGCCAAGTTTGCTAACATCCTTACGTTTGAATTGCCTGATCTTCTGTTGATTTGGCCTGGATATCTGTTGAACATCCAATCAAAAGTCAAAATTGCTATTCTGACTTTTTGTGGCTCAACATTAATTCTAGTCAATCAACCACAAATGTTTAGAGTTTGACCGCAGTGCAATTCTCTAACTTCCTCCCACAAAAGTATACCACCTCCATCCCAAAGAGAACAATAGGGAAGCAGGCTAAACATTGACCAAGACTGACATGAACAGACTTGATATCTTTGTCACCACTACTAATCTGAAACAAGAATTTATACCATAGCCTTGAATGTGGCCACTTTTGTTGACCCTTGCTCATTTAGTCTGAGAGTTTGTGGGTAGATGTGCTCAGCCAACGCTTTGGAGCCTTGAGCTTGTTATCCGTTATCAGAGTATATGACTCCAGATGGGCGGCAAGCGGTCCACTGGGGGGGGGGTTAGGTTCGCAGAAACAGACACAATATGAGGAAGTGAGTGACCGCAGGAAGACACAAGCGTCACTAGAGGCAAAAACAATGTCATTTCACTGAGCTGCCTTGTGTTGAATAGAGATGTCGTCAAACTGGTGCATGTTAACCGTGCACAGGGACTATGTGGCTGTGCATCTCCATGTGCTTTGGTTGCATTGTTGTATTGGGGGCTACACAATCAGCATTCCTCTGGAATGTGTTTCATTTTAGTAGTGGTCTTCCTGCTCTCCGTAGGTAAGGTTTAGGGGCTTTAGGAGTCTTATGGTAGAGAATTAACATAGTCAGAATTATGTTGTAAGATCTTATGGTAAATCTACAGAATGGGTATTCACTGGTGCCGTTCTGACCAAACAGCTGAGCTCAGATTTCCCCCTCCATCTGTCCACATCACTGGGAGAGAGGGAAAGCTCCGTTCAGGGAGCAGCAACTGTGAGACGTGATCACCGGAGACTGGCCACGCTGTTATTCTGTGGTCAAAGGTGCAGTCTGGGTCAGAATACTCACTGTAACCATGGCCACCCTGTGAATGCCTCCTCTTTGTGTTAACCTGAACAGATGGCCTTGCCATGTGGTGTAGGGGTTTGGCCAATTGATATGTTAGGTAATGAATTTGAGACTGCTTGATTCTTTGCATATTTAGGGAGATAGTACGAGTATGTATTTAGCAGGTTTTTCTTTGTTTTTTGTATCTGCCACTTGTTTTTAAATAGTAGTCTGTTGATTTTGGTAATGAATGATGAGCCATCAGGTAGCTTTGCCCCGACTTTGAGCTAAGCAGGAAGGTGAAACATCAGACAAGATCACTAGATCTCAGAGCTGTTCTCCCACATCAGTGAGCCATGTGCACATCACAACCTCAGCACAAGGTGGCACTGTTTCCTTACATAACTGTCTTTCACTCACTGTTGAGTGGTGAGAGTTTGTTGTTAGTACATTCCCATTGAAGAACTCTCATTGGTCTGCCATGGTGGTGAATTAATTTAGAGTAGGATGCAGAATAACTTAAATTATAGAAGAGCTGATGGTAGTTATCCAGGAACAGCTTGTGTGTACCTTCATGCATTTCTTCATGCATTTCCAAAAAGTGTTCTTCCGGATCAATGACATGACATGGGTGGTGAAGTTAAAAATACAGTCAAAAAATGAATTTAATCACTTTGAAATGTTATTTATCAAACAACACTTGTTTAAACAAATTGTTCCAATTTTAAAAACATGCATTACATCCATTTTAAAAACATAACTTTTTAAAAGCTTCATTTGTTATTGACCCTTACACAACAATAAGCAATAGGCCAAACAAAACAAAAAACAACAGGAACAGCAGTCAGAAGTGACATGAGCATCACAATAATACAAGAAATAAAACAGTACAAAGGAAGGAAAGTGGAGTCCGAAAATAGAAACACGCGGTGTCACAGAATAGAGATCCTCTCCGTTTCAAATGGCAGTATGTCAGCCAGCTGGTCACGACTTAGAAATGGTTCGGACCTCACAACAGGCTTGGGTCGTCAAGTGTGGCAGCGCAAGCATGTGGCAGTGAAGTGACCAGCTGAGTCACCCAGTACGTGCAGGTGAAGAGGGAGAGGGAGAGCATCTCTCCTGGGAATCGGCTCCTCAATGTAACACATGGCCCACGCTGGCCTTTAATTATCTGAGCTTGGGCACAGAATGTGATCCAGCGACGCAACACTATTCAAAGGGGTTGGCAAATGCAAATATGAGCGCTTGTCGCGGCAGTCTCGAATGCGGCATCCTCATCAGGCGGAGTCTGTCTTACAGGGTGTCGTATATGTAGCTATTTTTAAGCCTAGCTTCATTCCTTCCAGGGACAGACTAATGAGAGCTGTCAACACAGTGAGTACCCAGGATTCCGTATATTTCTCTTATCTTAATACAAGAGTGGCACTTCACTGTGGTTTTGTAGACCACTCTCCGTGGAGAAGCCATACCTCAAAAGAGAAACTATATATTCAGCTATCTTGCATATAGACTTAATATAAAAATAGGTATATAAATAGCAGTGAAACATACGGCATCTCTCTGGGTGTGTGCCTGTGTATGTGTGTTTGTGTTTGAGAAAGAGAATTGCAGTGGACATGTTTGTTGCCATGGACAACAAGCTCCTCAGATATCCACCTCTTTGACATGGAGTGGCTCAAACGGTAGAGATGTTGTATACAGAACACACACACACACACACACTCACACACACACTCACACTCACACTCACACTCACACACACAGACACACACACACACACACACACACACACACAGACACACACACAAACACACACACACACAAACCCAGACAGAAGGAACATCCAGATAGAGGGAGGAAATGGCTCCTTTATTCAGTATGTGACCTGGTTTGGTCTGTGGTCTGGAGGGGCTGATGTGTTACTGCATGGAGTAAACAGGAAAGATGTGGTCAGATAAGGCAACATGATAGATGAAAAAGAACGAAAGGAGGAGGTTGGACACTCCAGCTCTAGACCCCTGGCCTTGGCCTTGTGTGTCATGGCCGACAGCAGCATTGTGCTGTTATAGACACTGCTGATGGCCATGGTTTAAATCAAAAACTGTCCCGGACAGAAACCAGACTCTCAGCATTTTAAGTGTGGTTCGTTTGCCACCAGCTTGACAGACAGGACAAGAACATTGTCATGATGATCATGGCAGTAGGTCATTTTGCCTCTGATAATAAAAGACGCCCTACAAATAAATCTTAATGGTAGTATTTCAATGACCCCTGTTTTTTTGGCCCGATTTTTTTTAAACTGCCTTTATAAAAAGAAACTATAATGGAAATTATTCCAGGGGCCAAATGTATCAGTCTTTGTGTACAACTTGCCATAGGACCATGTGTATGCACAATCCCGCATTTTGATCAGATCAAGATAAAATCCTGAATGCATTTACAGTCTACCCCACAATTATCATTATATGGGTCAAGACACACCTTATATTGATCAGATTAGCGTACCTCTTCCAGGTAAACCCCCCCACGGAAGGCACACCTGTGGATGAATCCTTACCATATATATAAACCGCATTATAGTATTTTAAAACAAACTCAGGTATTGACGGCACCCGTGAATTAACCGCAGTTTATTCAATGTTACATCATCCTGTCATGTAAAACCAAATGCCATGTAGTTGTTGTTTCAGCGCTACAAGCCATTTCAAAGTTGTTTGGGATGGGCATTTCAAGCATAAATACAACACCCTCTCCTCACACGTATGCATACATACACACACACACACACACACACACACACAGGTTACCTCATTCCCACTCACAGTGAAAAGCATGCATTTATTAAGTGTTTATTCAGTGTTATGGTTTTGTGTGGGAATGGACACTAAATGTTTAAGTCAAATCGTTAATATATCACCTGGCTGCCACTGAATTAACGTGTGCGAGTAGGGCAAGGGGGAGGGGGGACTTCACCCCATAATTCGCTACATTGGTATCAGAGTAAGCCCTTGCTCCACTGATGTCCCATTATTTCTCTCAGAATTTTTGAATGTCTATGTGAAGCCATTTAACATGATCCACAAGTGGTTGTGATCACTCCGAACCCAAGACTACCTTTTAATTGTGAGCTGATTTTGAGAAATTAAACTTTGCTTCAGGTTATGCAGCAAACGGTCTTACTTGGCTTTCAATTATCTTAAAGAGTTAAAATTGCAGAGTTCCATTTGCATGACATGATAGCTAGATATCTAACTGATGTAACAGTCTCCTAAAAATTGTAATAGGAAAAGGGAGAAACCCTCAAGGTGCCTGAGCAGCTTTTAACACAAGTTCCTATTAACATGAGTTCATATTAACACATTCTACAAGCTGTCAACTGTGAAGATGGCTCCCTAAGCAAGAGATAGCTAGGATAGTTAAAAAGCTACAATAGGTAGAAACCCTCTGGGTACCTGTGCAGCTTCATATTAACACGAGTTCATGTTCACCTCATTTTAAAATGAGTTCATATTACATACGCTAGCAACTATCAACTGTTAAGATGGTTCCCTAAGCTAGAGACAAGTATAGTTCATAGCTAGGTCAACTGGTGTGAGACCTTGCATGTGTTACACACCTCTCGCGGAGGTTTGAGCTCCGTAGCATCCTGTTAAATAGTCTACAGATAGGTGGAAATACACACACACGTTTCTTTATCGTTATGGAAGACTGAGTGTGAATGAAAGTGTGTTGTATCCCATGTTGTTTTTACCTGACACATTAATGTGAAAGAGGGAGAGAGACCCATTCCACCTGAGAGAGTTAGTGTGCGTGTTACTAATTCCAGGCAAAAAAGAATGCATTCCCATGTATAGACCACATGTATTAACCGCAGGGCTGCAGAAATTTAAACCACGGTTAATAGTTGGGAAATTACGGTATTTACAATGTGTGCTGTACTGCTTTATCAAAGAATGAATAAATCATCCAAATCATCCAAGTCATGTAAGTGTCATGGAGTCTCAGAATGAGTAGCCTATTTAATTATGTTGTTATGGTTTATTCAACTAATCATCCTCTCTTGGTGTCTGTATTCCAATATGAGTTCAGTCAATTGTGCTAATTGCATTGTGAAAACCTGACATTGCTTTTTAAATATTTAAATCTTTTTAATATTTAATATTGTACTGTTAAATATAGCTTAAAGTCAACCGGGTGTCCCTTCCTATACAATTGACATGATTGACATGATCGGTATGTTGACGGTTCAGTTATGGCAGTAATATGTCTAAACAATTGACAATACATGCGCAAGAATTCCTGACCGCAGTGAGACACAGACTGTTTAGCCTACTTGCATCACTGGTTACCTCCTCTTGGTGTCGCCAATCTGCAAATTACAAATACCGTGCGTACGCCACCTCCAGACCCTGCACAGAGCTACATATGTTTTCCCAGCAGGTATCTTTTCATAAATACCGTATGTGTAGAAAAGTGTTCAGCACAATTTTAGTGTGTATGCACAAGAAATTACAAGTAGCCTTGTGCCACCAGTAGAGATTTAACTCGCAGAATGACTATCTATTGCAGGGGTTTTCAACTAGTTTTGTCCCAGGGACCACCATTCTGACTAGAAAGTAATCCGCGGCCCACTGATGTACCTGCGCGCGTGTGTGTGTGCGTGCGTGCGCCTGTGTCCGTGCGTGCGTGTGTTTGTGTGTGTAGAGAGAGGGGAGACCTGTCAGTGTAATATCTGGGCATGGTGAAGTCCACACAGCCTGTCTATTCTTGGCGAAATGGTAAAAAGCAGTCTCATATCATTCTCTGGTTCAAGCCTTGCCCTGTACTAATTCTTCAAGAAACGCTCTCACACAGGTTGGTAGTTTGAAAGGGCAAAAGACACCTCATTGCTTTTGCAGCAAGCTCTGGAAACTCTGTCTGGCAACTTATCCAGAACTTAAGTCATATGAAAATCACGCAACATCTGTTGCATGTACTCAATAGGCTTGGCATTCAAGAAAACGTGATGCGTCTCCATATGCCGCAATAGTTTCGATGGCTTTTTAGTTGACAGTAATGTTGAACACACGAAACACAGTGGTACCTCCTCTCCTGCTCTGTCTGTCGTCACTGCAAATCTGTGTTTGATGTATTCCTCATTGTATTTTCTTTTTTTTTTACTTTGTTTCCCTGTATCCTGTGAAGGCGTAGTTTTGTTGGAGGCCTGTCCTTGTCCCTCTATCGTGGTAGCTTATCTCTCTGTCACTCTCCTCACTAAAAACCGATCCATTGGTGCTTCTGACCAGCTAACTCGACGTTAGAACGAAATGTTAGCTAAGGACAGTAGATAACTTCAGTCGTTCACCAAAAGTATTACTTTTTCGACCAAACCTCAAAAGTACACGTAGGCTATGCTTAACTGCAGATGCTTGTCAACTTCACGCGCAAGACTGTATGTTATGAATAATATGCGTATGGCGTGACGTTAGGGACGCAATGCATTAATATTAGCAAAGCACAGGATGGGTGCAAGGCTACATTCTGTCAGCGTGAATCTTTTTTATATTATGTTAGACATATTTTTCACGATATTCAAGAGTAATCTGGAAATGTGTTGAAATATCAAAGCGAATTTAAAAAAAATGAATTATCAATTTAGGCTCATGTCGCGGACCCCCTGCAATGCCGTTGCGGACCACCAGGGGGCCGCGGACCCCCGGTTGAAAACCCCTGATCTATTGGTATGCATGCCTGGCATACAATTACATGCTGGGGTCTTGCATCAACAACAAACATTGCTGATAGCCCTTCTCTGGGTTTCCAGTGTAGGTCCCACAGGTATGAAACAAGAAACACTGGTGTAGAGTGAGAAACTGTTTTGTTAAAGGAGAAGAAGTACTTGACGTGTGCAGTCATTCAAATTAAAAGTGGGTGGGTATGGTCAGTGGATGTGATTTTCAAACACTATTCAATGTGACACAGTGAAAATGTATACCCAGAAAGATCCTGAACATCTTGAAAATGTATTCTCTTAAGGCAGTAGGGTAGTATTCTGTCGTATGCACACATTTTTAATTGCCAAATTTTACTCTAAATAGAGTTTACTCTAACTCTAACTTAACTGCCAATTTTTAATTGATTAGGCTAGGTGGTTTATGCTATTCATGCTAGTCATTTTTTTCTGAAAATGATTGGGGCTTTTTACACTTTCCATTAAAATGTGTCCAGAATCCAGATTGTATCTAGATATGATTTTAACCAAATTAAATTTACACCTGGTATCAATGTGTCTCCGGTGTCCACATTGAAATATGATTGAGATCCGATCACTGTGCAGCTCACATCACATCCTCTTCTCATTTGCGCAAGTCTAAAAGAAACAACAAACAAACCAGATAGAAGAAGAAAAGAAGTTGGTAGCCATCGGTAAAGCTGCGCTATTGTGTTTGCTTGCTTTTTGAAACATCGCTGGTTTGGTGCAGTAGGGTGCGATTCATATTTCTGCCCACGTAGTTGTTGTGTGTGGATTGACAGCACAATTGCATTTACACTTGTGTTCAGTGTGGTCACAATGCGTCCCTGACCACGTCCAGAGGGGGTTTGGTCGATCGGATCACAGTCCGTCCTCAATGCGTATTGAGTGCATTTACAGATACTTGCATGTTGTGAAGTACTATCCGATTGCAATCTGATCACCCAAAACACCCTTTAATGCCAGGTGTAAAAAGCCCCAATATTTGTTCTTGTGGCTTTTCAAGTTTGCTTAAAGGCAATGCTGCTTATTGCACCTCACCTGAAACCTACCATTAAAATGTATCTGTAAATCAAACCCCCTAGTAAACACAGCGTCTCAACTGGAAAACCAGATGTGCTGTGTGTTTCATCTCTCTAACCTATGCTCCTGTTTAACCCCATTGTGTCTGTGTGTGTCAGTATGCTTGTACGTAGATGCATATGGATTTGGATGGAAAGTTCAAATATGTGTGTGTGTGTGATGTATGGGCTTGAGCGTGTTTGTGTGTTCCTCCGTGCACGCACACGTCTGATCACCATGTAGCTGATGACGTCTCAGGACACAGGGGCAGCTGAGTTTTCCCCGTTTCCTGGCAACAGCAGCGACCGTTTGATTGCGCTCGGTGATGGGCGGCCCTTCTCCACCCAGTCACTCCATCATTCCTCCAGAGCCTCATCGGCCAGCTGCTCTGTCTGTTATTCCATTCCGCAGAAACACACCTCTATTCACTTACCATTATTTACCTGCCTTCAAAATAAAGCTGAATGCCGCTCCTCAGCAAATGAATACACTGGAGATGTCTTTAGATATCTCTACTCTGGGTGACAGGAGTGCATTGTGTGAACTAGGTGCTGAATGCTTTGGACGACAAAATGAGTGCAGTTGCTAAATGGCTCCATCAGGAGAATTACTGTGGTGTCTACGTGGAAACAAAGGACCTCTTCAGTTTTTCGATCGACTGTGACTTGAAAGGGTTAACGTGAACATCTTAACGCCTGGGAGTTTGTGGTCGGTTTCATTGTGGGGGCTGCTTTCACGATTGATGGTGAATACATCTCAGGCATAGGATAGGCGTTTATTTCTCTTCTTTTCTTGCTCTTTCCGTGCACGACTTGCATAACCTGCCATCCTAACGGGCAAATCAGTGCACTTCTGATAAGGCCTGAATGAGGTTTATTCTATGTCCAAAATAGCATGTCTTATGCCCAACTGTTTGAGGCACATGAAATTCCGAGAAGAGGATGAACCTATAAAAACAATACAAATGCTCAAGGCCACAGTGGGACCAAACCCATGCTGAAAGCGTGGACTCAAAATGGGCCTTCTTGTGTATCGTAAGCAAGGCTAGCAAAACAAGTGAATCAAAACTTAATAGCTCTCGCTTATGCTGCTAGGACAGAACATGGCCAAGGAATGGCCGTGAACATGAATGGGAATGGGGGACCTCTGCGAGGTGCATTCAAGCCCACTGCGTCCTCAGTAGAGTAGGGTCATGTGAGACAACCTCTCCACCCAACCCCCTCAGCAAAAACACAACTGAATGTGTGAGCGTGATGTTTCCATTATGGCTTGTTGCTGGCTATTTTCAGCCGAAGGCCATGGCTGAAAGGACTCCCTGCTATCTGAAGTGTGGTGCAGTTGTGGACTGAGGCTGGAGCCTTGAATGACCTTCTGAGAAACCACTGTGAAAGGCTTAGGAGGAAGTGGTGCCTTGGATTTTTGAAATCATTATTTCACTGTTGTTCTTGTGTTTGCTGTTGTAGAATGAGCAAACATAACTCTGTGTGTATGAAAGTGTTTTATTCCCATCACAGATAGCTGTCTGTCTTTGCATGTTTATCTATACATGTATATCTGCCTGTCTGAGCAAAATCCACTACACAAACATTTGTTCTGCAAGGATCTGCAAGTATAAGGTATTTCATTTCCATGTATGTGGACATGTAATGTAATGTAATGTAACTATCTCTCTCTCCTCCCTAGGGTGGAAGGTTCCGGGGCTTGTCCCTAGGCTTCCCTCCTCTGCCCCATCGTTCGTCAGGTCGTCGCTCATTTGGCCGCTCCAAGCGCATCAGTCTGGCCCGCTCACTGGATGACCTGGAGGTAATGCAGCACCTGTAGCACCTTACATTTGTGTTTACGGAGATGAAAATAGGTTAGTTGTACAACCGGTATCTTTCTTATAGCACATCTCAGTGTGTTAATTCTGTACGTTTTGAAATGTGGGAAAATGTTCTGTAGCAAATGAGAAAAAATAACAATTAGCTACAACACAACACAACTCCCTGGCTCACTAACATACAAAAGACCTATCAGTGAGTAACAGCCCAGATATGCAGTCATAACTTAAAACCCAGAATGTTATGGATTTATGTGGCGTCTAACTGTAGCTAATGATGCTCGGACCACACACGGATCTAATTTTAGGCGACGCGACAGGAGGGGGTGCTTCTCGTCACGGTGAATCACGTGCCTCTCACGTGGCGCTCACGATAGGCACACATGTGACCCCCGGGTCGCCGTGGCAACAAAATATGTTAGATGAGGGGACAAAGAAAAAGATTGGAGCACTTGACATTATGATTATTCCTTAGCTGTGAATAACCAAGAAAAGCGACAACAGTCTTTGGAGCTTTTTATGGCATTTGTCACAGGAAAAAGGTATCTACAATGGCAGACTTTCATCACAGGCTCCATGGAAAGAGTTGGAGCAGGGCTCTGTGTGAGTGTGCTGTGCATCGTTCCTAAACCTTTCTGAACCTTCATTAGCGTTATACAATTTGATTCATCTGACTCACTGTACTTTCTATTTCTCAGTAGTGTTGTATTCTTTCAAGGTGTGTATCATTTTACTGCAGGGAAAAACATAGTAGGGAAGCTTTCTTAGCTTATACATACGATGCTGCAGTGTGACCATTAGAGTGACTATTGTAGCAGTATTACTGTACTAACCACTAACCACATCTCAGCAAGGGGTTGGCATTTTGAATGCCATACAGATTGTGCTCTGTGAAGTTTATATCAAAACTCAAATAAAAAAGCAACATGAACTGAAAAACAGTGTTGTTGAACCAACAGTATGATGTTTGTCAGCCTGCATTGCCCTGCGCCTCCGTGTCCCCGTCCCAGTGATAGATAGCAGTAATGAGCGGATCTCTTTGTTGTTTATGGCATGGGAAAGGGTTTTCTCTCTGGGCTGCATGAGGAATGCGATGGAGTTGGAAAACCCCTCCAGGGAGTGGAGATGAGTGATAATGATTTGAGCTTAAAGCCAGACAGTAGCAGCCTGCCTTGAATTGTTTGTTCTGTCATTGTTAGTGGCCTGGCAGTTAGGAATCAGCGCCTCATGATCTTCGTATCTAAGCCTGTCCTGGTCCACAACCAGCCTTAAAACAGACCTCCGGTAAACGGACTTTAACATCATCCAGCAGGTTTGGACACGCAACATCTCAGTATGTCTCATCACCCCCCAGAAACTGTGTTAGTCTGACCACCCATGTTTTGGTCTATTACTGTCGTCCTAAACCCCACACCTCAGCTGGCGAGTACTTTCCTGAGCATTCTAAAGCTCTATGCTTTTTATAAGTACATAAAAGACCAGTGTGCCTGTTGGGCAGATACACCACTGACCCAGTTTGCTCAGTGGTCCCAGGGCTTCATCTCTTTCCCTCTCATGGTGTCGTGTGGGTCTGATGCCCTACACTGCTCTGCTCTGCTCTGCTCTGCTCTGCTCTGCTCTGCTCCCTGTTCCCTACTTTTCCCTTCCGGTTGCTTGAACCCTTTTTTGTGGTGTGGCATATGTGGTAATAGTGCCAGTGTTGTGGGAACAGAGATGGCTCTGTGTTGAGGTAGGGAAGTAATTGGTGTGCGGTGGTTCTCTCTGTGTGTGTGTGTGTGTGTGTGTGTGTGTGTGTGTGTGTGTGTGTGTGTGTGTGTGTGTGTGTGTGTGTGTGTGTGTGTGTGTGTGTGTGTGTGTGTGTGTGTGTGTGTGTGTGTGTGTGTGTGTGTGTGTGTGTGTGTGTGTGGTAGGGGGCATTAATTAATGCCTGTCTGTGTGTGTATGTGAGCAAAAGAGCATGTTTGTGTGTTCGGTACTAATGAGATCTGAGGAGAAATGAGTTGGCATTCTTGTTGTTAGCAAGGGCTGCAGATCTCCCATTCCACACACACCACACACACATGCAAATACACGCACTAGTTATTGCCCTCTGGTGAGATACTTCCGTACACACACACACACACAAACAAACAGACACACTCATGTGAAATGCACAGAATAACAAATTCATAAGCTGACTATGTCAACATGCATGGTCATGCACACACATGGGCATATTGTAGTTTTGCTACTGGCTGAGTTCCCTGCAGCATGTCTTCATGTCTACCCATCTGCGCAGCCAATAGCTGTTTTGCTGTTCCATGTCTAATATAATAATATATAATAATAATAATAATTATTATTATTATAATTCTACCATCTGCGCAGCCAATAGCTGTTTTGCTGTTCCATGTCTAATATAATAATATATAATAATAATAATTATTATTATTATTATAATTCTACCATCTGTGCAGCCAATAGCTGTTTTGCTGTTCCATGTCTACCCATCTGCACCATCTCCCTCCTTCCTCTCCACGGCATCGTGACTACCCTGATCATTTGAAATACCCCTTTAGATGTTTATTTGTAGAAACTGTGTGTGTGTGTGTGTGTGTGTGTGTGCACAGCTCAATATGCCTGTCCAGTAATAAATTGTTGAATTTGTTCAACACCTTGAACGTGTGTACGTGTGTCTTTAAGTTAATGGCTGTCCTGTGATCTCCCTCTTCTGCACACTGTACCATGTCCTCACAAAGGGACACAATGAATCAGGTGTGTCTGTAATGAATCTAATAATGGAAGGGTCATTGGATGTCGTGGCTATAGGTGGACATGCCTTGTGTGAGCATAGATCTGTGTGAAGTTTGAAGAGGGGGTAGTGGTGTCTCCCAGTATTTCTCACACACATTATGCCAGTATTCTCAGGGTCTGCTTGAATGTCTTGTTTGTATGTCCTGCTGAGATCTGTGAAGATTGCGGCAAGTGTCTGAGTGTGTATTTAGGCTATGTCTGACTCCATGCTGGAAGACAGTAGACTCCATGCCTGGTCTTGTGATGCCTGTATCGGAACAGTCTGACTCTTTCATTCTTTGTTTCTTTCTCTCACTTTCTGTGTGCGCGTGTGTATGCACGTGTGTGTGCGTACATGTGTGTGCGTGTGGTACACTTTTATTATAGCTATGGTCAATGGAGGTCCCAATCAGACTTAATTGTTGTGCTGCTGAGGACCCCAAAGACAGCCATAAACAAACCACACACTGTTTTTTTTCATGCATGTATAATCTAATAACAGGCAGATATTATTTTATCCTAGGGCCACTATTAGCCAACACACGCCATCTCCGAATGCAGTAAGGGTGATCTGTGTCAGTACTTTTCCATGGTCTTGTCCGCGAGTTGTTAACTGTGCACTGGTATGTGTCACAGTCAGTGCTGAAGGACTCATAAAGAGGCAGTGATTTAACATGGTGGGGTGGGGTAAGGGTGGAGTGTGTGTGCGTGTGTGTGCGTGTGTGTGTGTGTGTGTGTGTGTAGGGGGGGGGGGGGGGTAATTTAGCTGTACAGCTGACCTAGAACAAGTGTGTAGAGGAATTAATTCCAGTGCACATACATTTGAAACAGACGGTGCGAGGTAGATCAGTAAAAAGAGAGACTTTTGCTAAGGTGTGTTGAGGCTTGCAAAAGAATGCTACAGCCTCATATCTTCACAGTCCTACACACTAGTCAAGGCCTACCATCTAGATAGCAGTACAGACCACACTTAGGTATTCACACACACACACACACACACACACACACACACACACACACACACACTCAGATGACATTTGAACTTAAAAGGCAAAGACATGAGACCAGAACCACCATATAGTGTAGAAATACACACAAACAAATGGACACATGAACCCCCCCCCATACGTGCATATTATTTTGCAAACATGTTAAGGCCAAACAGGTGCCCTGTAGCATTCAGAATAACATGCGTTCTGGGCTCTGCACTTCCTCATTCCACACGGCAGCGTTACTACAGTGTGTACTGCTCTTCATGTCTGGTATATGTAACACACACACACGCCCACAGACACACACACACACACACGCCCACACACACACACACACACACGTGCACACACACACACCGCACACACTAAGGCAATTCCCCTCTTAGCAGCGAGCATGTCTGTGCATCTCCTCCTCAGCCCCTCGCTCTGTGGGCGGAATAGGAATTATGGAGAGTGGGGGTGCGTGAGAGAGGGAGGGAGAGAGGGAGGGAGTGTGGGAGGAAGAGGGAGAGAGAGAGATAGGCGACGGGAGCTTACAGCGATAGCGACAGTGACGGGCTACAAGAACTCAGGGCTCACGCTCTCTAGCAAACAGCGTGTCTGTGTGTGTGCTGTCCCCACACACGCGCGCAAACACACACAGAGACATACACACACACACACACAGTCTTACGGGCACCCACTCGGATGGATGTGTTTACACAGAGAAGAGCTGCGGTCTGAAGCTTTGCTGTGGAGAGTTGCACGGCTGGACATACATGGAGCAAACTTTGTGCGCGAACGCTGACGGAGTAAGTGTTCCTGAACACACACACACACACACACACACACACACACACACATACACATGGACACACAAGGAACGGCAACACACATAGACCTTTATATGGCTCATACGTGACACTGTCATCTTCCAGAAAACACAAGTATGGTGCTTTCGTCCGTCTGTTTGACAGTGTGATATTTAATGTCTGTGTGTTTGTATATATATCGTTAGTATGCGTGAACAGGGTTACCGTGCTGTTAGTATGCGAGTGTGGGGTTGGGTTTGAATACCAAAAGTGTGTGTGTGCTGTCTCACCACTCTGAAGTGCTTGTGTGGTCATGCCATGGAATTCTGGGCTCGGCAGTAACCAAAGCTCGACTCCTCATTGCATTCACTTTGTTGGTACCTACAATATGCAGTCTTCTCTGATCACACCCCTGACACAGAGTTCTGTACCGTCCAAACATCCAAAAAATACTCTCGCCCGGTTACTTTCTCATCACCAATCAGTGATTCCGGAAGAAACAGATAGATTTGTAATTTGAACAGTCAAGGTCAGCCATTGACAGAGTTACTACCATTATATAGTAATTGTGGAACATCACAGGAGGATTTTTTTAAAAGAGGTTTTGCAAACAAAATCTACCTTACGGCTCAAATCTCTAGCACCTTGCAGGAAAACTTTGCACAGCCCTGCGAGTTCAGAAGAATTTTAACTAGTGTGTCCCCTTTAAATTTCCATATATTGCTTCATAAATGCTTTGATATCCAACTGTCCGTAATCGAGAGGTATGACATGATTGTACTGGAGTTTATAGGCAACTGATGGTGTTTTGGAATAAAAAGACAATTCATCCCAAGATGCAGCAAATGGCTTGGTCTGAAGTTACTGCAAAGAGATATCACTTGTCAGAACATGTCCTAGTGGGACATTTGTCACTTGATGTTAGAATACATGATTTGAAATTATTTTAAATCGTTGATATACCCTGTGTTTGCTTCACACATAGCAGTGAGCTAATACCTATGCTCACTTTGTCATGAGTTCATTGAAACATGTGAACGTATCACAGTGTATAAAAAAACATGTTTGTACCTTTCATACCTTTTGCTTAAAATTGGTCCAAATGCCACATGTTTCTGTATAGAGGTTTTGGAGCACCTGCCCCCTCCTGTCTGTTTGTTAATAACAGTTAATAAATAATAAAAACGCTCCTCTGACAGTGGTAGAAGCGTCCTGAAGCCACAATTCTGTTTTGAAGACCTCCAGTGCTTGAAGAGGGAGCCCTCTCACACTGTTGTCCAAGCAACAGCTTTTCCCTCAGATGTCTGCCTGTGACCCACCTTTTTTGCTCCGAATTCCCTTGAGCTCGCCGTGGCCTTTTCCCAGTGCCCACCTGCGATAAGGCAAAGGTTTAATTGGCTTATGACCATGGGGTGCCAAGCCAGGTATCGGGCCCTTAATGGATTGCCTCTCCTGTGCGGGAAATGTGCTTTGGTGCAGTTGCGGAGTAGGGGCAGTAGAGGGCAATGTTGTGGCAGGTTTCAAAGCAGCCCTATGATTGGTGGCGAGTGGGCAGATGCTGTGGTAAGCAAACAAATGAGTTTGTCCCTGAGTGAGATGGAGGGATTGTGTAAAAGTTGACACGTGTAGTGGGTCTTTTGTCTTCGGTTCTTGTGTTTGGATTAATGTTTGTGGGTGACTGAGGACATAATGTGTGTGTGTGTGTCGATGTGTGTGTGTGTGTGTGTGTGTGTGGGTGTGTGTATGTGTGTGTGCGCACGCACATGTATACTACATTACTTTCTTGGCCTGGTGTATGCTGGGATTAACCTTTTTATTTCTGAAACTAAAATGTGACTTTCATCATCAACCGCTTAGATTTTAAGTATGAAATAAAAATGTTACATCTTATTTGATTGGAAATGTCTCCCCATGCATGAGGTAATTTCATCTTAAATATTGTGCTTGTATGCAAATTCAACAAAAGTATGATTGTTATTCGAATTTGAATTTTTACAGGTCAACTGCCCTAGAATAATATGTGCAGATTTTCTCATTTGTTCTACTCGTGTGGTAAACCTACAGATCGTGGAAACAATGCTCTGCACTGCTTAGAATATATATGACTTTAACACCCTGTAATTAGGAGCTGGTTGAACTGACAGGGAAAGTAAAATTGCCTTACCGTTGTGTCTGGAAGAGACGGGGGATGGGATGATTTCACTTCCAAGATCTGAATTCATAGTGACAGAGACTGAAATACAATTTTGTGGTTCTTCTGTTAACATTTCTAACTGTGACGTGTACAAGGAATTATTGAGCAGAGTGTGCAGTTCACTCTTTTCCAAACAGTAAGAGGATACAGGATCCAGCCTTTTGAAATGCTTTATCTCTCTTGAGCTACACACTTCTGGCTGTCTGTCAGTTATCTTTAATGTGTAGTTGCAACCATAGTCATAGTGCTCTGCATTTGTCATGAAAAGCATGAAATGTTATGTTTTGATAGAAGTGCCAGAGGGTCACCATTTTTCTTTTGTTAAGTGTTTGAGGGAGCCCAGGCAAATGGAACAGGGACGGAAACTGTTTTGTAGCTGTAGGTCATAGCTTTTTTTTCGTGACAATTTAACCTTTCCTGTTGATTTGTTGAGGCCTGATGGATTGATACGTTTTTAATGTTGCCATTAAGGTCATGCCAGTCAAAGTTACTGGCAGGTTTTCCCAGCAGGAGTCCTGCCATTTGACTGGGCAAATAACTACCTGGGGTATTTCAGTCTTGTAAAGCATGCATAGCATGACAGAGCGTTTTAACTAGTAAATGTGTAAAATCATTTTCATGCTTTGCTCCATAGCGGGATGCTGACCGGGGTGCTCTACCCACAGATCTTTGACTCCTCTCCTCGCAGGTCATGCCAGTTGCCACAAATGTGAAGCCCTCATTGAACGTGGCATTGCAGTGGAAATATGCACCACAGATCTGTCAACTCAAATAAACCCTTTGGCAGATCCACCACATGACGCCACGGCCAAACTTATTTATTACACTTTGATTGCAGCGTATCATGTTGATGGTTGGGGGGGGGGTCCAAGCCATCAAGGCCGTTTTACTTTTGCTGGATTTACACACAACCTTGAACAAAGCTCCGGAGTCCATAGTGGTGAGCAGAAAATCAAAATCAAGGGTAGATGCCAGATCAGATTATTGGGTCATCTTTGGCCCATTGAAACAGCAATTTCACACAATCAACTGCTGTTACCCCTGCTCGAGCAATTTTGAGTTATTGATCAGTTTGAGATGAATCGTTACGATACGGGATTTCTCTTTACTTGTAGGCAAAGGCAAAGTAAAAAGAGAAACAAAGCGGTTGAGATGACCATGAGAAAGGTGTGGGAAGTTTGGGGGTGTTAAAGAGTTTAATTTGGACAGAGAGATAAAGGCAGACCATCTGAATCCGTACATACTAAGTTAGCCATTGGCTTAAGTACCAGTCAGTAACTGCAACATCATCTGAACCTGAAAGACGTCCTCGTCATGGCTCGTGCCATTTCATCTGAGAGAAGAACGGAAAAAAAGAACAGGCAGCCTGGGAGTTAACGGCCATGCTGGACTGGTGACCCGGACCTGTGACTCGTGACCCGTGACCCGTGACCCGGCTCTCAGGACTCTCAGGACTCTCGGGGCTTCCTGACGGAAGGAGAGCGGCCTACAGTAAAGAGTAAGGCCTGGGGATCCTGCGTCTCGGTGCTCTTCTGCTGCCTCGTGACTCTCCTGGACAAGTTTGCTTTGCCTCCTTCCATAAAGATCCCATTATCCTCTGGTGAATAATGTGATGGGAACTTCAATGGCTGTGAGGGCTGTATTGTCCCCCTTCTTTTGAGTCAGCATTTGGATTGTGGAAGTGCTGTTGCCGTACTCAGTACTCAATCCCCCAGTCTCACCTAAATAGAAAAAGATTGACCATAGGGAAAATTCCACGAGATAGCAAACTCTGGCTTGAAACCACAAACCAAGAATTAATATTGTGTCATGCAGAGGCGAACCAGTTGGAACAAAACTCGCTTAGACTTACTTACATAGATGAAATAAAAAGATAGGTCAATATTTGGACAGTATGGGTCAGTAAATCTGGTTATTTCTGCAGGTTCTAGCACTTGAGCCAGCATGTATTCGGGCCAGTAAAAGGGAAACATGCCGGGTCAAACACAGAACATGTGCAGCAGGAGGTTGAGACCAGCCATGATGTAAATATTGTGACTGCCCCACCTAAGAAATCCGAATGAAACGTGAGGAGTGAAACTCAAAATAACCGCTCAAGAGGAACTGAGTTTAAACACTCATACATTCTTTTGCATGAGAGGAAAAGAGAGGAGACCAAAAGGGACTCTCTGTGAAGTCCCTTCACAGGCATTAGTGGAGGCACTGAGGTGAAGTAACAAAGTGCATTTTTTTAGAGTATTGTTTGGAGGAGGTTTTGCAGGAAATTGCCCACCGCCACACTCGCACGTTTACCTGCTAGAGCATATGGCTAGAAGTAAATGATGCCTTTGTGGGAGGAACTCAAGGATCCTTTTTTTTACTATTTAACACTTTTCTGACCTTCTGCAGACCTGATTTTCATTAGTCCCAGACTGTTCTGCTAATGGACACTCTCACACACACTCTCTCTCTCTCTCTCGCTCTCTCTCTCTCACACACACGCACACGCACACACACACCTCTCCCCATTGAATCACTCCCAGTCCCCCAGTTTCCTGCCCCAATAATGATCCTTTCAGCAAAAATTCCCTACTCTTTCGCCTCACACTTCCCAACGCCTCAATCCTCAGCCAAGACCTCCAGGAGCAGGCTGCTGAGACAGGCTGGAGCTTGAGCGCTCTCCATTTTGTAGGACAAGCCGGACGATTATCAGTATTGGTATTTTATTTCTCAGTTTTCACCGGAGGGAGCCGTGTTTGAGGTTGTGATAAAGAGTGGAGAGCTCTGCCTTGACCTTGAATCATTTCAGTCTGGCCAGGTGGAGTGTAATGGCTACGCTGTTTCTCCCAACTACTTCACTGGAGTAACAGGAGTGCTGGCTCAGTGTTTGCTTTTTTGGGAAAAAAAAAAAAAAAAGGAATCCACCTCTGGGATTGAGGAAGCAGCCAGACGTGGGTTAAGTGCTGGGCCAGCCATCGGGAGAGGAGCTTCTCCCCGTGCCTCAGAGCCGCCTAAGACAAAAGGAGCACGGAAGGGAGCGAGGGGGTTGGAAGGGGGGAAGAGAAAGGAGGGGGTGGCGGGGAGAAAATCCTACCATTCCTCTGGGTTCCTTACTTCTATAGTTATAGCTAGGGATTGGGACTGAAAGGGGAAAAAAGGGGGCTAGCTTCCTGCTGTGGGGCCTGGTTGCTATAGGAACAGTGCTGGAGCTGGAATGGAACTTCTTCGTCAGTGAATCAACGAGTGAGCAAATCAAACGCGCGCACGCTTGTGTCTGTGTGTGTGTGTGTGTGTGTGTGTGTGTGTGTGTGTGTGTGTGTGTGTGTGTGTGTGTGTGTTTGGGTTTGTGTGTGTGTGTGTGTGTTTGGGTGTGTGTGTGTGTGTGTGTGTGTGTGTGTGTGTGTGTTTGTGTGTGTTGTGAACGTGTCTGCTCATGCCGTGGTAGGGCTGAGTGAGTGAGTGGTTGCTCAGGCGCTCTCTGCTCTGGGGAGGCATGGCTTCTGCCGTGGCGCCGGTCGTAGCGCTCAGTCCTAGCCCAGCCTCACAGCCGCACACAGCTCAGACATGTAAGCTCGACCGCCTCCACCTTCTCCTCATCCTCGCACTCTTCCTCACGCCTCCTGCCGGGGCTCAACCATGAGTCTCAAAAAGAGGCTCTCCTTCAAGAAAGTCTGGTACTTCAACACGGTGAGTGGAAACAGTGCTATTCGGCGCGTCTGTTCTCCTCCTTTGCATTCCTCAAGAGTTGTATTTTCTTCTGGCTTTTTCACAGTTTTTACTCCAAATAGGCGAGATGGGGAAGAAGTGGGGGGTTGGGGGTGGGGAAGACTTTTCCCCTGGAGTCAGCTCCTGCAGCTCCTTTAGACTGAGCTCTGTGTGTTCCTCACGTCTGGCTTCCCACACAGCAAACCTGCACTGGTGTGTTTGGGCTTCATGGGTCAGCACTGCACACTGCTCAGGATCACACCTGAACAGGTTTTTAGCCTTGTAAGCAACATCTGCCCTAGCCTGTATGTTTACGTGTATTTGTATATAAATGTGTGTGTGTGTGTGTGTTTGTGTGTGTGTGTGTCTGTGTGTGTGTGTGTGTTGGAAGGTGTTTTATCAGATCCTATCATCATTTCCTACTTCCCGGTGTGCTTATGCTTGTCAGTGTGTGTGTTTGTGGATATGTGTGTCTGTCTGTCTGTCTGTCTGTCTGTCTGTGTGAGTGTGTGTAAAGGTATGTTTGCTATGCAAGGTTAGCCAAAGCAAACATGGAAGTATTGGACAGGTCCATGAAGCTGCTGCCTGCGCTCACAGTGGACGGAGTGTGGCTCTCAATGCCAGCCACTATGCATTTTCAAATTCAAAAGTCAACAGGAAACTTTTTTAGCGAAGTTCACTCTGTTTCTGCACGAGCCTCCTCTGCCTGAGTGCAGAAGTTAGGAAACAGCCTCCTACGTTGAACACATTATTTTGTTATGTGTGTGTGTGTGTGTGTGTGTGTGTGTGTGTGTCTGTGTGTGTGTGTGTGTGTGTGTGTTACATGTTACATGTGTCTGGCGCTTGTATGCCCTAACACATTTACTTTCTGGCGTTCTTATTTAGTGTTGTTCCTCTCATAGCGGCCCTGGAGTGTGTGTAACTGGCCTTTGTTTCGGGCTCTCTGCCTCTGGAGCACATTACGTATTCCTCCCTCTCTGTCTCGCGCTTCCATTCTTTGACCATAGGTAGACATTGAGCTCTCACCATCATGAATCAATTCATGTTGCACTTGCTGAGTGCAAGTCATACAGTCATAAATTGACTCTTGCAAGTCTAAACAGGGTTTTCTTTGTGTGTGTGTGTGTGTGTGTGTGTGTGTGTGTATGAGAGAAAGAGAGCATGTGTGTGTGTGTGTGTTTTGCGCAGTTAGACCTTCACATTCCTGTCTTCCATATGGCAAGACAGCACAGACGCATAGACTACACATGCACACACACACACACTCTCACACACACACACACACACACACACACACACACACACACAGCAGTTTTCAGTATGAGCTGAAAACTCTAGGTAGAAAGACTATTCCACTGCTTTTCACTCAGGTTGATTTCAGCAAATGAACTGACCAGTCCCAGGACAAAAGTGGTAGGCCTATAAATAAATGTTAGGGTGTCTGTGTGTGTGTGGGTGTTCAACAAATTTGTCAGGTTTCACAGCCTAAAAGATCACATGTTATTTTTGCCCCTGTCTGTAGCCAATCGATAGAGAGGTGTGCAACATTTTTCTCAGGGTTCTTTGTGCAGGGCGAGGCCTGTCCTCACTTGTTGACGTGTTTCACACCACAGTTGTCAGTCATTATTTCCCAACTATTTGAAGGGCGACATTCCCAGGAAGTCCTTGTGCCATGTCATAGACTCCAATCAAACCGTGGTTATCTTGTTGACATGTTTTGTTTGACTGGATCGATGAGTGGTATCCTTAGCAAAAAGCGTTCCCAGGTCTCCTAGCAAAGTTGCCCGTAGCACAGTGATTGTGGCCTATCCATAATATTGGATATGTATGGATCTGAGCTCCTCAGTGACATTCAATGGCACTTGTTGTTATTTATTTATTTGTTGTTATTTATGTATTTGTTTGATTGTTGTTATTGAACAGCTCCCTGGAGGTACTTTGAACCAGCAGTTATCCCCGATATTATGTTTTTAGATGTTGTCAGGGTAACGATGCTTTCTCAGTGTTTACATCACACTTTTATTTGAATTGTCTTGAGGGCAGAAATGTCTGCAAATTGAGTTTCTGAATAACAGGTTGATGACTCAGGATTGTCTTTGCCAGGTGAGACAGGTCTTTTGTGTGAGCCCAATCTCAGAAGCACAGCATGAGGGCTTCTCTTGGACCCCCATTATGATGTATTCGTGCTTATCTATTAATGTATATGTGTGTGTGTGTGTGTGTGTGTGTGTGTGTGTGTGTGTGTGTGTGTGTGTGTGTGTGTGTTTGTCCATCTGCTGCGGTGGTGAGTGGGTCATAGAATGTGCTGCTCATCTGGAAATGTGAATTCTGGTATTCCCACATATCGAACTACCACACTGTGTGTGTGTTTGTGTATAAGCGTATGGTCTTGTATCATATGCCACATATCTGTCCCTTCCCTGGAAAATGAAATAAACCAAGTGGTCTCAGCCATTATTATATTTCCATTTTATTCCAGACACCGCCACGGTCACATAGAATGAAGGCTGGAGACTTCACTAAAACTAACACAAACTATTCTTAGTCAACATGATCTAGCCTATATGAAAACATACGGTTTTTGTGTAGACTGCTCTATAAATCAGTTTCTCTCGTTTGGAGTCGTCTGGTATCCTAATATACAGTTTCCCCTATCCAAAAATCTGATCCCCTAAATGCTTCCCCACTTCTATTTTAATTTAGCATGACTGTTATGATGGATGAAGATTGGAGATGATCTAACATTTTTGGGGGGTATGTGGGGAGAAGATGAGGAGGAGAGAAAAAAACGGATCCAACCGCATCCTAGAGATGCTCTCTGGTTTTTGCTGAGCTGCAGTTTGTCTGCAGGCGTTTGAAGGCCCAGTTGGTGCTCTGGTTTGTCTTTGTTGTGTTTGGTACCAGAGGTTTGCAGCCAGACCCCCATTGTGGCCCCATGGCCTCTGAAGGCCAAGGCTAGTTGTCTGGAGGTCTGAAGTGAACCCCCTTATAGATAGAAGGACATGAGACAGAGAGAGAGAGAGAGAGAGAGAGAGAGAGAGAGAGAGAGAGAGAGAGAGAGAGAGAGAGAGATTGGGGTAGGGGTAGGGGTGGGAGGAGTTAAAGGCCTGGAAAAAAACCACTGACATTTTATTACATGTGGTGGGACGTTTCTGCCAAGAGAATAGCAGGATCCACAGGAATGAGGAGAGAGAGAGATGAGGCGGGATGGGGAGAGAGAGAGAGAGAGATAGAGAGAGACATGAGGAGGGAGAGAGAGAGAGAGAGAGAAGAGAGAGAGAGAGAGATGAGGAGGGATGGGGAGGGGGTTGAAGAGTGCGGGGCAGGAAACATATGCCTCAGCATACTGTATGCAGCATCAACAGAAGACTGCTGCCACGCCTCACAGTCTGGAAGTCATCAACGCTGGCTGACTCCTGAGAAAACGAGAGAGAGAGAGAGAGAGAGAGGAGGGGGAAAGGAGAATTGAAGAAAGAGGAGAAAACAGGGTAGAGGGGAGGCAGAAGAGGTGGGTGAGTTTGAAAAAGAGGAGAGCTGTGAGAGTTACAAGGTGTGCTCAAAGAGTTCCAAGACTGGTTGATATTTCGCTGGATTACACTTGTAGTCAAACTCACCCTTGCTGCCTTCCCATGTCGTTTTGCAAAGTGCAGATGTCGCATGGTAACAACAACATAAAAACATTGACTTTTTGTCATTTGACATTTTGTCAAATTAGCACCAAAGCATACAATTCAGTCAGACAACCTGTGATGAAGATATAATATCTGTACTGTTGTTTTATTGCGATTCTGACACTCTGAAAACCATTCATCAATACTTCACATAGTATTTGTATCGTCAGTATTTTGAGAGGTTCTCTATGTGAAATGGCATACGTTAACCAAACACTTTCTATCCACTGGGGGGCCTTGAATCAGGTTAATGGCAGGTATGTTGGTCGTTGTGAGGAGTGTGGATCCCATCCGAGTGATCTAAAATGGCCTAGTGGGTTTTGCCCATTTGAACTACCACCAGTTTACACTCCATTAGCCTTAGGCTTGTGCTCTCAGCCCCTAGTGGGACATTGCTTGCCGTGGCCTGTTGGAGGTATGCTAGCAGCCGTTTTCCGCCCGATCGTCATTACATACAATTCAAAGAGTGGAACACTGTGTATTATGTACACCTCACACTGACCCGCAATGTATCAAGACATACCTTTGCCCTAAACATGGGTAGGTAGAGGTAGAGCAAGATGTCCATTGTTTTGATTGGGGCCTGTTTTCCTCCTGGTTTATGTTGGTTTTGCCTGCTTTTCTTATTTTTCGGACTTGATCCTAATACCAGGACAGAACAACCGTAGCAGGGCGTAGTGACAGCAGGGTCATGTCCAGAAACTGGAAAACCTCATAAATAACTGCACTTGTTGCCGTCCATTTGAATTTAACATCGCAAAAAAGGAAGAATAACGGAGTTATAGAGGAGCCTCAGTGCAATGCAAGTGATTATACAGAACAAGAAATGAAAACGAAATTGTTAAAAATATCTACAAAGCATTTTCAAGCTTAATTCATTCAATGTTACATGCATGCATGCACATATTCTGCTTTTATGACCAATATAAGGAAAAGTTGTATGGTCAGGATCATCCTTTTTCTCCCTGTGACCCTGTGGTCAGGAGAAATTGCCCTATGCATGGCCACTGAAGGCTGCAGGCAATATAGGGAGCACGCATTTAAGCAAGCTGATGAAAGGTTAGTCTTTTGACCAATTGGGATCATTTGTCTGGTATACTAAGCCATCATGCGCCAAGCATCACACTGGTGCAGGTAACCTCCTGGGATCTGTTGTTTTCCAATTGTACACGTTTTATGACCACAGTGTAGACCTATTGATCACACTTCTCACAGTCCAGTGTTGGAAATTCAATATTTCTTCCACCAACCGAAGATTCTAAATTCTACCAGCCATATTTTTTACCAGCCACCATTTTGTAACTGCACCTTTGTGTGTAACTGACTGTTGTGTAGTGCTTACATAGTGATACACATTTTCCCCATAAAACAGTATTCAGTTGATATTTATTCACAAATGCTTATTCATTTTGTATTCTCTCTCCCTCACACCACACACACACACACTTATTATATGCGCAATGTAACAACAAATAGTCTGTAGAATTAGTCTAGTCAACTTTGTGAATTCCTAATAAGGAAGTGCTCTCCAGCTTTGACTTTCACGTCCAAACCTTACTCTGATTGGTCGAGATGCAGAAGGAGACGTAGATAACTTTTACCTAACCGTGGCTGCAAAGGCTGGTAAGTAACAACACTATTTATGTAGGATGCCTGACAATTGAGTTGACTTTTTCATGGAATGATTCAATCTCGTCAATTATGTTTGTTAAATGCCCCCTTTGTTTACGTGGTACCGTGGCTGGTAGGTTGATCAAATTAACTGGTGGCGGGTTTCAATTCCAACCCTGTCACAGTCCCATATGGGCCAGGGTCCCTCTCTCCTGTCACAGATCCATAGGGGCCAGGACCCCTCTCTCCTGTGTGTGAAGTGTAATTAGAAGGAGCTGTGCGGGGAGTCTTCCTCTCGTTCCCTTATCTGAGCTGTCTGCCATAGCTCTGAGCCACAACATGTCTGGGCACATGCAAACACTGGCACAGGATGGCGCTGGGGTGTGTGTGTCTGTCTGTCTGTCGGTCTGTCTGTCGGTCTGTCTGTCTGTCTGTCTGTCTGTCTGTCTGTCTGTCTGTCTGTGTGTCGTGTGTAAGTGTGTGTTTTTGTTTGTGCGTGTTTTTTGTATGTGTGTGTTTCAGAATTGAGTGTTTCAGAGTGTCAGTGCCAATGAGTGCAGTCGATGGTCAGTGTCAAAGGACTATCTTTATCTGTCTTTCCATATGACTGCTCATCACTCCCCACTGATCATAGAAATTCCTGCCGCCTCTGATGTGCCTCTGTGCGGCCTGGTTCCAATGAGTGTACTCTCTGAGGGTTGGTGCTCTCCCTGTAGCCTCTCCCTGGTCTTCATAGGAAGTGAGTCAGTGTGTCCTAGGAGGAACAGGTTGTGGCGCTCACACACAGCCTCACAGCTGATAGGCCTCCCACTCAGTAAAGCCTGCACCTATGATGACCTCATGTCTCAAGCACCCTCTTCTGCTGTGGCTTTCATATTCATGAGGGAGGCTATTGTTGTCTTGGCTTTCAGGCTTCTTAGATTCCCAATTGAGAAACAGGAAGCAAGTTGCCAAAGCAGCTGCCCTCATGTTACCTGGGCAGTGGCATAGTTAGATCCAGGTATTTGTTAAATATATATATATATATGTATTTATTGGTATGTTTCTGTGTGTTTGTATGTGTGGTAACCTTCTATAGTCCGTCCCACACAACAGTGGGAAGGGCTGTTCATCTCTCAAGAGGAGGAGGTGGTTTGTGAGGTCAGTGTGCCATAGCCACGCCCCCAGGCACATCACATTAAGCAGCGCGGGACAAAAGGGTGTTACCAGTGAAACTGGAGGAACTGGTGTGTGTGTGTGTGTGTGTGTGTGTGTGAGCGAGTTAAGTGAGTGAGTGTACGTGTGCTGGTGTGCTGGTGTGTGTCAACCCTCCAGAGATCACTGCCCTGCCACACTATTTGACTCTCGGATGTTGCCATGAAGAGACGCCCTCACCTCACCAATGTCTCTCTGTGTTCTCTTGCAGTCTGCAGCGGTCTCCGATGGCGGTGAGTACCTCACTCCGATCTCCTGACCGCCGAGTCTCTCCCTCCCATCTGCCTCTCCACTCTCCTCTCGCTTAAGCGCACGGCCACCTGGCCTCTGTCCCCTTGCTCAGAGCTCATGTGTGGGAGATGGGTTCCTGTGTCTCCTCGCTCTTGTTTTCTTCCGCATAGCTTTGTAGTTTTTAATCCCCACTGCGGGTTGTTATGCTCGTACGGGCCTTGCTTTAACTTTCTTTTAAAAAAGGGCGTAGTCTGTTCCTAAATGTCTGAGTGTTAACTAATTTCTCCTCAGGCTTTCTACCTGCTCTCATACTTCAGTCTATCAGTTCATGTGTTTCATCTAAGCTTGCCAATTCACCCTCCCTTTCCAGTGTGTGGTTGAAAACATGTGTGCCTTCATTGTGTCCTGCTTCTAAACATGCTACTCCTTCCCCTTATCTGTCCCTTTTGTAGTTCAGTTCAAATTCTGTACAATGTGTCCTTCCTCCCTGTGTTGTCTAACTATACTTCAGAAGGCATGGCTGCATTTCTATCAGCATAGAGCTCATTGTTGGGCTGGCAGATAAAGAGTAGAATTGAATGTACAGTAAATTGGCATAATGAAGATGATGCAGAGAGGATACTGTGCTGGTCCCTCTCTCTCTCTCTAGGTACTTCTTTCTCTCTGTGTCAGATAACACCTGATAAGATTGGCTTTCTTTAGCGTGGTGTTGCCAAAAAAGACTCTTGGATAGTAGGATGTGTATTGTATCAATGTTTGTGTGTGTCCATCTTGTATCTTGTATGACTGTGTATGGTTTGCTTAACCCACGGAACAGGATGGGATTAACCCACGGCATGTTTTTATCATGACCAGTGCAGGGCAGGAACTCTTTACTGTGATTGTGTAAGCACTGAAATATCGTTAGTCTGGCCACTTCATCATGTGTCCTTTCACCTACCCCTGCAGAAGCAACAGACAGGTCATCAGTGGCAGAAGTGCATGGCTATCTTATGCTTTCTCAGAGTTGAAAAGTTTAAGTCATTATCATGGAACTGAATGGCCTGGTGATTGTGTACTCACAGTGCTACTAGGACCAGATTTCAAGCACACCTCAGAACTCCCCTTACCACATAATTAAATAGGAATTATAACCTCAGGTTTGGCAATAGGGTTAATCAGGATACCATATTGGATTGAGCCAAACCAGACAGAAAGGGCCCAGACCCCCCCCCCAAACACAAACACTCACACAGACACACACACACACATTCACTTTCATTTACACGTGTGAACATTTGTGCAATGTTTGCTGAGTGTTGGAATCCTTACCCTTCTTTGCATAACAAAAGGTCTCGGGTGTGAGAGGCAGCTGTGTTGTAATTGGAGGGGCTGCTCGTAGACCATCTGTGAGGAGATGAATGGCCCCAAATCCACTTTTTTTTGAGTGGTGGGACAGAAACAGGAAACAAGTTATGGCTACAGATCTGAATGGAACTAGATCTGAAAATCTTCAGGGTTAGTGTGTGTGTGTGTGTGTGTGTGTGTACGTGCATATGTGTGTGGCTGGGAGAAGGAGAGGGCGTGAAACTGTCTAAAGTTGTGGCCTCCTGCTGTGAGAAAGGAGGAACATTTCCTTTGTGGTTTCTCTGACACCCTTGGTGGATGTCAGATTTGACCCCACTATGTAATGGCCTTTTCCCTTGGATGTGTGTCAGTATGTGGCTCTCTAGACATTCACTCTCACCCAAGAGGTTAAAGCAGCTGACATTTTTAAAAGCTACAAAGGGTTGACATGTGGAAGTCAGCCTGGTCACACAACATATGATCTCAGTTGTCAGCTGTCCTTGAATCAGTTAAGTTCTGTCACTCTTACTACCTTCAGTGGAATGTGAATTTGGGAGGCTGATTCTGAGTCAGTTGTAGTGAGCCTAGTAATTGAATCCCCTCGCACCACTGATAGGGTAGTACGGTAAACATGAGGTTATCCTAGTGTCTTTTGATTGGTCAGTTTCCAGCTCAGAATGTAACCAAGCTTATTCAGCCTAGACACTGACATTTGCATGTGGTCATTAGGCTTTATTAGGCAGTGTTAATCATAAATGTAAGTAATAAGCTACATGTTGATTAGCCTAAATAAAGACACTCTTATGGAAGCTGGAAAAAAATCATCAAGCTAGTAGTGCATAGTGTGCTAAATCCTGTACTCCAGAAGCCACAGGTCACACTGTTGTTAGTCTGCATTCCAGGCTTGTGGTTTGGCGCACTTACAAAAGCATTCAAGGGGCTAAGGTGTATTTGCATTAACTTTTGTGCAGCTCTGGTGGCGGACTAATTTGTAGAAGAAAAAAAAAAACATTTCCTCAAATGAGAAAGGATTACATTGGCTTGTTTTACATGATTTATAGATCTGGTCGGGTTACTGTAGAATGAATATGAAGTTGCAGTGCCAGCCACTGGAATGTGAAAAGGCTCTACCATTTGAGTTGGACCATTGACAAGGCTATTATCTAGTAGCTTCAGCGCTTCAGCTTGGCTGTTTGCAGCCACAATACAGTAGCTAGTTGATAATGAGGGATGAATTCTTTCACACGATGGTCTCTATGGTGATCCCACGTACTGAAAGGCCTCATTGACGGATATTTTGTCAGCCTCGGCGTCAGTGTACTGAGCCCTGTGGACAAGGCTGCGTTTGCCTTGTTTTGAATGTGATTTAGTGCTGCTCTAAGTGTGCAATGCTATATGCTGCACTGTCGTAACAGAGGCGGACATTAATATTGCAGTGCTGCTGTTGCTCCAGCAGTCTACGGTTCCCTCCTCTTCTCTTCCCTTTCAATTATTTATCGCAGGAACTCTGTGGTGCCTTTTGTACCAGGGTATGTAGGATCTGTTTCCCGCACGAGAGCCTGTGTGTGTGTGTGTGTGTGTGTGTGTGTGTGTGTGTGTGTGTGTGTGTGTGTGTGTGTGTGTGTGTGTGTGTGATAAAGTGTCTCTTCAGTGGCATTGAGCTTCTTTGCTCATCACCAGAGCCCCAGTGTGCTCCCTGCGCTTGCTTTGTCGGGCAGTGCGATGTGGGGGCAAACGCTCACGTTGATACATGCCCACTTTGTCAGCTCAGGAGATAGTGTTTGAGCGGGCACAGGCCGGGGCATGGAAGTTAGGGCCTGGTGGCCCCTCGGCATGAAGTACCTGGCCAGGTGGCACCACAGTGGCTCTTACCAGCTTTACCCAGGTAAGCTAGGCATGCTGCCTTTGCATGGGGCTTACTCACAGTTTGCCAAGGTGTACATTTCACCGGGGTTATTGCTGGACCCGAGCTTGGAACACAGATCGCTAAGGACACAGGTAGCGGAGAAACTAGTAAAGAGATGCTTGATCCAAGTTGATTTGATCCACAGAGAAGGATTTTGTTAAAAATAACACATCAGAAAGAAAGAACACATCAGACGCATTGGTGCACCTCTGGACTGTTTTGCTGTTTACTGACACTAGTGAGGGAGATTGCTCTCTGGCTACGGAAGTGTTTTCTCATGTCTTTCTGAATTGTGGTGATTAGTGAGTGTAGAGAAACAGTTGCATGTTGAAAAGTTTCCATTGTGAGACTGGAGATGGAAATGTGAGCCTGGAAACGATGTGGGTAAAACAAACAAACAAACAAAACTGTCTTTCTTTATCACAGTGTTTTTCCCAGTCCTCAAGTCAGACCAGTCAAAAGTTTCCAGTAGCTCTGACACTGTTGGCTTCAGTGTACCAGATGCCCAAGGGCAGGATATCTGTAGGATTAGTAAAATAGTGCTAATATTTATAACCATTTAGTTACCATTGTTAACCATATCGGTTGCCTGAAATAGGATGAAATATCCCTACTCTTGTCTTCCTCCCTCACTGTAGCTGGTGGATTGGACTGTCTTGGTCATGGAATGTTGATTCCTATTCAAGCTTGAGCTGAAATCTTATTATCTGTGTGAGATATGTGACTCGCCCTGAGGCATGCGTGGGTCTTGACTGCATGAGGGTTCCAACTACCTGTTGTATTGTCTGCGTCATGGACTCAAGTCAACACCTAGAAATGATGACTGATAATGTGGAACTGTACCGGGTGACTGTGCTGTGTGGGTGAAACTACTATGTGATTTGTTTGATAGACTCCCCAACCAGGTCCTTCCTATAATTCTCAGCTAGGGGTGGTGCACATGGCATTTACTCATGTTCTCATGTACATTTAGTCATAGATGTCAGAGTTGTACATCAATAGGAACTGAACTCTGAGACCTAACGTTCCTAGTCCCTCCCTCTACCCCGGTCCAGTTGATGTCAGTGTGTTTGTACGTCCATGCAGCCTGTATATGTCAGTGTGTTTGTGCACCTGCATGTGTGTGTGTGTGTGTGTGTGTGTGTGTGTGTGTGTGTGCTCGCATGTGGTAACAAGTATCGCCTCCACAGAGCTGAACAGCGGTGATCTGAAGGGCTGTGGCAGTGACAACAGCCTGAACAGCAACGCCAGCCTGCCCAGCGTACAGTGCCACCGGCGCCACACGGAGCGCCGCGTGGCATCATGGGCCGTGTGCTTCGAGCGCCTGCTTCAGGACCCCGTCGGCGTCCGCTACTTCTCGGTACACCAGCTTAAACTGATTTACACATAAACCCTGCTGAATATCTGTTCAATTTGCTTTGAATGGCTTTGTATTGCATTGGTTTGTTTTTGTTTTTGCACTGCTTTGTTTATACTGTGGACTAGCTGTTAACTTAAAAAATACAAATAAAACATTAGCCTAAATGCAGTTGGCTAAATTGTGTCACGAGCGGTTGCTTAATTTACTTCTACAATCTTAGGAATTCCTGAAGAAGGAGTTCAGTGAGGAAAACATCCTGTTCTGGCAGGCCTGTGAGTTTTTCAGCCATGTTCCAGAGACGGATAAAAAGCAGGTAAGAGATGCCCATCTCAGCAACACTAATCCACCTGTGTGGCCCAGCAGTCAGATATATGGCAGCACACTCAATGCTGGGTTTGTGCTTGTCTCATTGGTGTCAATATTTACTGATCAGTTCAAACTTGGTGAGATCGCTATCACTGCCATCAGAGAGGCTCTCTGCATTGAGGCCATAAGGATCAAATTACTACTCCCAGGGTTTAAAGGTGATTATAGCTATAGTTGGCAAAGAGAATACTGGGGTGTTTTGACAGGACAAGGGGTTCGTTTTTGCAGTTTGTAGAAAACAAACTAATGCTATTGTGCAGATGTCACAGAAATTGGTGTGTATTCGAGGAATTGAGGGGAAATTTTTAGGCCTGAAGTATGTAACACTATTAGTTGCATTGCATGACAGAGAGACACTGTTTGTCCAATAAGGTTGGGAACCCCCCCAAGAGAAATAGTGCAGAACTAGAGCACAGTTCCTGATGATGGTTTTTCATGGGAGGTTATGTGGTCAGGGTTTCATAAGCTTCCTTGAATCAAGATTGTGTTCTGGTGTTCTGTGTGACTGAAATGGTGGTCCTGACGTGGACAAGTGGCCTCACAAGGGTTTGCAAAACTAGTCTCCTTGAAAGTTAAGCTCATGTGAAACCACCTGCATCCTTCTGTGTCACAACACAGGCACTATCTCTCCCGATCTCCCTAACGATCACCCTTCTCTCCTCTCCTCTCCACCCCACCCAGCTCTCCCAGAGGGCCCGCGAGATCTACAACAGCTTCCTGTCCAGCAAAGCCACCACGCCCGTCAACATAGACAGCCAGGCCCAGTTGGCTGATGACATCCTCAACGCCCCCCGGCCCGACATGTTCAAGGAGCAGCAGCTTCAGGTAGGACCCCCTCCGCCTCCGTCTGTTATGGACTCCAGCTACAGTCATTAACCCCTCCGTCTGTTATGGACTCCAGCTACAGTCATTAACCCCTCCGTCTGTTATGGACTCCAGCTACAGACATTAACCCCTCCGTCTGTTATGCCGTCTCAACACGGACTCCAGCTACAGACATTAACCAGTGGAAGCGCATCAGTGCACTGAGCTGAGCTTCTCATCTTTGGTCCTTGGTTCTTGTGCCTTCAACATCCTCCTCAGTGCATTGATGTACTTCCAGTAGTTAATGTTTTTTAGCCAAGTTTATTATTGTGAGCCTTAGGCCATGCTTGTGGCTAGCGGCCCCCGCAAAAAAAAACTTTTCATTTGTGTGGCGACACACATTCACAACAGGATCCTTTGTGGTTAGCGAGAGGAAGACGGGGTGGCGTTTGAGCTAAGATAGGAACCCAGTCACGCGGACATAAATAATGGCCCTCCACACTGCGCTGCCCTCACGGGCCGAACACGCCTGCCACATGACAACACCCTGGGCCCTTCCAAGAGCCGAGATGCACTTCCTGTCTGATGAATGTGCGATTTGTCTGGAGTAGAAGGGGTCGCTTGGCAGGGCTGATTACATGCCAAATCATCAGTACAAGCACAAAGAGACAGCACAAACAGCAGTTTTGTCTCACAATGTCACCTTTTCATCATCTCTTTTTATCTGTTCATCGTGGAACTGCCACGGCCCCTTTTTTGGTCATCTCTTAGAAAGCACACACACAAGTGGTTGATGATGGAATAAACATTTGATTTATCTACACTGTTCTGTATCGAAAGAACAATTATTCATGCAAGAGTTTGATCAAACAAAGGATTCTCTTTATAGATAGCTGCCTCTAATGCGTTTAAGAATTGTAGCTTTTTTATGTACACAAAAAACATACATACATATCTCTAAATGCTTCCCTTTGTCTCTGTCAGATTTTCAACCTGATGAAGTTTGACAGCTACACACGCTTCCTCAAGTCATTTCTGTATCAGGAGTGCATGCTGGCCGAGGTGGAGGGCCGCCCCCTGCCTGACCCCAACCAGATCCCCAGCAGCCCCACCTCCAAACACAGCACCAGCTCAGACCGCTCCAACTTCTTCACTCCCAAGAAGGTACACACACACACACACACACACACACACACACACACACACACACACACACACACACACACACAAATATATATAAACTCCCTTACTCTCTCTCTTTCTCTCTCTCTCTCTCTCTCTCTCTAACACACAGACACACACACAAATATATATATAAACTCCCTTACTCTCTCTTTCTCTCTCTCTCTCTCCTCTCTCTTCTCTCTCTCTCTCTCTAACACACACACACACACGCACAAAGTGCATATAGATACATACAAACAATCTGAAACATGCCTATAACACACACACACACACACACACACACTCCCTCACATAAACAGATCCACAATAACAAACAAACTGATGCACTCAATCACTCACTTACTCGCTCACTCTCACACGCGCACACACACACAGAGAGAACATGGTTATCCCCAAGCTTTGCCAAACTGACGCGTTGGAAAATCTGTTGTAACGAGTTGGAGCAACTGTGCAGCTACACTGTCAGTCTGTGTGCATACCTACTGCATTTATCTGTGTGCAACCAATAAACACCTGCTTAGCCTCTAGGTGTGAGATTGCTAGCTCATCTGTTAAATTGATTTAGTCTGCTTGCGAACACTGACCTAGCATAAGAAATAAAAAGGATTGGGAAATGGTGTGTGTACAAAAGGAAAAGGAAATCTACACAGATGTCATCAGCTGACAGCTGCCAATACCTCCATACATTGAAGTGATACTTTGTGCATTAGTGTATATTTGACTCATTTCACACTTATTTGAAACCCCTTGTTGCATGTCTGCGTATGTTAACATGCGGCTCAACATGTGATTTAAGACTGGCTCAGTAGACTAGCTCTGAATTTGTCACACCTCAAAGCTAATTTGTAAGGAACTTGCCTTGACCCTGTTAAATCCGTGATTGAATCTGCGACTGGGAGGCACTTGAGTTAGAGCCCCTCATAAAGTCTCAGTGTTCTGCGGCGCCCCGTGTGACAATCGCGATGACTGAATTTATGAGCGCTGGTGTTTCAGGAGGACAAGAAGAACAAATCTGGGCGGTCCCTGAACGATGACAGCAAGGATGAGCAGTGTGACAAAAAGAAAGGGATCTTCTTCTCATGGTCCCGGAACAGGAGCTTTGGAAAAGGCCCCAAGAAGAGAGACCTGTGTGACTACAGTGAGTAGAAGGACGTTTTCCTAGTTCCCTCAGGGTCCAAATTAGAGGAAGCACTCGCAAAGGAAATGCCCCTGATAATGGATACCCCAGGGACAGTGTTGTGGGGAATATCAGTTTGATTTTTTTGTTGATGTTGATTGTTTTGTTTGTACATTATTTACATGTATTTTCACTAGAAATGTGCATTCTTCAGAAGGGTTGAAACATATTTTTAGATTTTATGTTGTTGGTGTAGATGTTCTGGTGTTTGTTTTCTTTGTATGTTACTCTTTAACTATGTGAGTCCTTGCTGTGGTGCCGTTCCCACAGGTTTCACTGGCAGTAATGGCCGACGGGAATCCCAGGGCTCTTTATCCTCGGGGACCAGTCTGGAGTTGGGCACCTCAGGCTCGGGCAAGAATGAGGTCAGTGAAGCCAGTGAACTCCAAAATGTCTTAATCTGCCGGTTTTGTCCTTGCGTCTTGTTCTATGTCATATGCACGTCGAACCTCCTGGAACCCACTAGGCCCATAAGACCAGTTTTTCAGTTAAATTAAAGCTAAAGTTAAAAATGAAAGTTTTATGTTCAGATTCAGTCAAATGGCCCCTATCTTATTGCCACGTAAAACTCTCTCTTCTGGGTTGACTGTGATCCATTTTGTCCCGGGGATGTCCAGGTGCTCCTCGTGCGCGAACTACAGAACAACAGAACCATCTGGTTTGTGTCTCCTCGGTGACTGCAGGCATATTTACACCCCCATTCATTCCCCCCCCCTCCACGCAGGGTGACACGTCGCGGAACTCCATGTCCTTGATGGAGCGTGTGGTGAGGCACTGCAACATCAACCTTCCGGACGGTTCTTGCTGCTCGGTACCCATCAGGCCCGGCGTGTCCATCCGCGAGGTGCTGCACGGGCTGTGCGAGAAACTGTCCATCAACCTCGCCGCCGTAGATCTGTTCTTGGTGGGAGGAGAGAAGGTATGAGTGGACCCCTTCAGGTCCCAGAGTCTGAAGCAGAGTTATGGGACTGTGCTGTGCATGAGTTTGTGTACAGAGCTCTAAGAAGCATTCTCAGGTGTGCTCTGTTTGTTTTGCCCGATATTTAATACCTCAGAGTTTTGTTAGGGTGGGCGGCCACTGGAGTTTGCTCAGTGGTGTGTGGGTGTGTGTTGCCTGTGTCTGTGTGTGTTATCTGATATGTCATACCCCTGTGTTTGGCCGGCTTCATAATTGACTAACTGTGTGCTTTTGTCTTTGTCTTTTCAAAGCCTCTTGTGCTTGACCAGGACTGCATGACGCTGTGTTCACGCGACCTGCGACTAGAGAAACGCACTTTGTTCAGGTGAGTCCTGCCCTGCCATTTCAAATGTATTTTCCAGCTTTGAACTAAACATTATTGTGAACATTTTGTAGATCATATTACTGTATCATGGCCATTAATTAATACATGTAGTTTATGTTGTTCTTTTTCTTACAATCAGAATTAACTAATTGGAACATTATTCAAGTTTTACATATTTGGCACACTTTCTTTTCCTTCTCAGATTGGACCTGGTGCCAATCAATCGATCTGTTGGGTTGAAGGCTAAACCCACCAAACCCGTCACTGAGGTTCTGCGACCGGTCGTGGCCAAATATGGGCTCCACTTAGCGGACCTTGTGGCCAGGATAGTAAGTGCTGTCCTTTGCCCATGATTCATGTATGACAGGATATCCTGTAGAAATGAGTACAACCTATATGTTCTTACGTCATGCCTTACATTGCTTGTGGGGTTTAGACCGCAAATCCAGTCCAGCTGATGGGTTAATATTTGTATAATATTTGAATATTATAATAAATAATATTTGATTCAAAAAGATAACATAAGTGACTGAGCCGTACGGCCTGAGTGATGCTTGTGTCCTCGGAGGAGTGTGTGTCTGTAGGCGTCTCACTCCCTCCCCTGTTTCGCCCTGTGCTGACTCACCCTTGGTGAGCCACGACGCTTTCTCACCCTCTCTGGATGACTGTCTCAAGATGACTACATTCCTAGAACGCAAATGAAAGCACCGGTTTTCATCTCAAGCAAAAGCCAAACCCAACAGTGTTTTTAGCTGAAGCAGTGCGTTGTGGGAGGGCCCTTTGCAAAATCTTTCCACCAGTTGATAGACTACGTTCTTTGGTCCGAATTCTAAATGAAACAAAAGTCATGTTCTTCGTTTCTATTCATCCCTGATTCTTGATTTAACAAGTATATTTAAAAGATGTACATTTTGTGAAGCCTATTAAAGTCTCGGAGACGATGATAGTTGTGAAGCTGTGTGTAACGTTTATGTGTGTCTGTGTTTTTGTGTGTGTCTGCACAGAGCGGAGAGAAGGAGCCTCTTGACTTGGGTCTGCCCATATCAAATCTGGATGGGTTAAGAGTGGTACTAGATGTAGCTGACCATGCCGCAGGAAAGGGTAAGGCATGAAGCACAAGCTCACACACACACACACACACACACACACACACACACACACACAGAATAGTCCTACCTTTAAAGAGCTGGAATCTAATTTTGCTAAAGCTTTTCTCCTTTGTTATTTTTTCCTCCTCTCATCTGCCATGGTCAAATTAACTTCCTGCTAATGCACCAGTTCTTCCTCTAAAAATTGCTCCTTTAAATATCCTCCAAGCATTCCAAACGGAGGAAGTATGCTAACAACGCTAGTCTGGCTTGCATATTAACCGTGCTTGATTCAATGAGAATGCATTCTAGAACACATTCGCTGGTTTGCATGTTAACGGTGCTTGATTCAGTGAGAATGCATTCTAGAACACATTCACTGGTTCTAAGCGACCAGGGCGGCTCCATTCAACCCTTAGTTCAGTGACTCCATTCAGTCATAGCTCCGTATTTCAGTGCATTTGCTCTGAGATATTGTGCAGCTGTCTGCTCATGTGTCTGCTCCATCTAAATGACCTGAGGGATCTTTGCCAGTTGGCAGTGTGTGATTGTGTTTGTTGTGTATTTGCTGGTGTGTGTTTGACGCCACTCCCCAGCAGTGACGGACAAGCAGAAGCTGACCTCCTCCAAGAGCCACGGTCCGCCCCTGAGTGCCAGGAGCCAGTCTGCAACAGTAAGGCCTCCTCCTCCACTCCTCCTTCCTCCGCCTCCTCCCAACGCCCTCCCTTCCTCACAGCGGCCGCGGCGCTCCGGCCCGGCCCGGGGCACCTCCCCGCTGCTGGGGGAGCCGGTGCTGCTGTCTCTGTGTCTGTCCCTGCTCGCTCTGGCCTGCTCCTGGGGGCTGTGTGCATGGCTGGGCCCCCCCACCCCTCCTCTGTCCTCCTGCTGCGCACTGGCCGCGTCTGCCGGCGCCGCCCTCCTGGTTCTGATTTGTCTGTGGCTGGTTTAATCAACATGTTTGTTCCTCTCTCTTTCTCTCCCTTTCTGACACCTCTACCACAGTGTCTTTATCTTTCTCTCACTACCTTTGCCTTCTCTTCTGTGAGAGGTTCATGCAAAGGTCCCAGTGTTTCAGCTCGGACGGAGCTTTTGTGTGTGGGCGTGAAGTGGGTCTGAACGGACTCTGGATTAGACTCTTTTCCCACCATTTCGGCCTCATTGTGGAGGTGCAGCTGTATCAGGTCCCGGCCCCTACTTAGGTTTGATGGAAAAAAAGCGCGAGAAAAAGAAAGATAGAGAGAGGAAATGACGGTTGGGGCTGTGGACCTGCGTCTGCTCGTGTGGTGTAGTGATGTCAGTGGCGTGGTGATTTGTGGCCTGGTGGTGGTGATGCCGTGTGTTTCCATAGAACATAGAATAGAACCACATCCAAACCCCAGTCAACCCACCCTCCCCACCTTAACTGTCTCTGAAAAGACCCAGCCTTGCACTGAAATGGGGAGAAAAAGAAAAGACCCCCCCCCCGGCCGTCTGACAAACAGGCAACCCCCACTTCCCAGTCCCGGGCCCCGACCCTAATTTGCCCCCTTCTCGTTGTTGCCACTCAGGGGGACGAGAAAGCATCAGGGAAGGCCTCATCTGTCAAAACCCAGCTGCAAGTGGAAAAAAGGAGGCAGAAAAAGATTAATATAGACGAAGCTGAAGGTAAAGCTCTCCCCCGCTATGTTTCTCTGTCTCTCTCCATCTGTCTCTCTCTTCACTGCGCTCCTGCTCTCATTCTGTTGCCATAGTGTTTGGCTCCTGCTCCCCGTGTCTCCATGGAAATGCCAGCTGTTTATGGACTAACGCTAGCAGCTGCACAGCTCTCGATTGGGCAGTCACGCTTAATGTTTAAAACCCTGTTCTTGTCTATCTTCTCCCTTGTGTCCAGATTTACCCCACTCACCATCTCGCATGCATCCTCAAGCCGAGCCAATTGTTTTTTGTTTGATTGTGGCATTGTTGTACAGATCGGCGTAATCATCTTTTCCTTTTCCTTTCATGCATCTTTTTTCCTTTTTCTCGGGCGCTGTGCAGAGTTCTTCGAGCTCATTTCCAAAGCTCAGGGCAAGCGAGCGGACGACCAGCGAGGTCTGCTAAACAAAAGCGACCTGGTGCTGCCCGACTTCCTGCGCCTGGCCGACAGCGACAACGACCCGAACGACACCGACGGCCACCGCGGCAGCGGGCAGCGGCGCCGTGGCAACCACCCACACCAGCCCCTCCTCTGCTCCACACCCGCCGACCGGGCCCGGGGCCGGGAGAATGGCTCGGCCTTCAGTGGCAGCTACCAATCGCAGAGCCTGGACTTGGGAGCGAATGACAGCGGGGGCCGGGGGGGGCCAGGGCCCCGGCGCGCTCTCATGCCCCCCTCTGGCCAGCGCCTGCGCCGCCCCCAGGGCCCCTTCCCCTCGGCCTTCTCCCCCGTAGGCCCCTCCTCAGAGGCCCGCGGCACCCCCGCAGACTGGTCCGGGGAGGGCGGTGTCTCGGGCATGGGGCACGCCCTGGAGGACGAGGAGAGCAATGCGGACCTGACACTGGTGGGCGAGGGAGACATTAGCAGCCCCAACAGCAGCTTGCTGCCCCCTCACGCCTCCATGTCCGAGGACTCCTGTCACCACAGCTACGTCCCCTCCGCGGCCACCACCTCGGCCACCGCCAGCCATGGATGGACCGGATCAGGTATCTCCCCAGTGTGACCCCTTAATCACACGCATACACACACCCTCCTTGCACATGCTCACTCATAAACATGTGTGGGTATGTGCAGGACTGTGTGTGTGTGTGTGATAGAGAGTGAGTGTGGATGCACGTGCGTTTTGGTTTGCCTCCCCTCCCTGACTACCAAGAATATGCCATCATCTTGCAATCTGCCATCACATGTGCAAGACCAGTGCCAAACAACCCCCCTCCACCTCCACGTCCAAACTCAGTCCCACCCAGACCACACGCGCTCCCTGTGTAAATATACTCGTCAATGCACTTTAACAAACATTTTGAGAAAGAGACTTTTTCAGTGTCATTTTTTACTTTGACTAGTGATATTACTCTTCAAGAATCACCCCCTTTTCTCCCCTAAGTCACCCGCAGTTGCCATAAAACACAGCACACTCCAGCCACCAAACCTCTGTGTTTCCCGGCAGCCCGCACCACACAATAACACCTCTGTAGCTCAGTGTAGCCGTTATCACAGTTCCAAGATCTGCTGCAGGCGCTAGCCGTCCATTACCGCCTCCACGCCCCCTCGTCCGGGGGCTCTTCTCGTGACTGCCACAGCACAGGACTCAAAAGAGCACGAATCATGTGATCGTGTTTTCTCTCTCCTACAGACTCTGCTCTGTACATAGAAGTCTCATGCCTCAAACTTGCAACACAGCCTGTAAATAACGAGGTGTCGCTTGCCTCCCTCATGTAGATGTCACACACGCGACATGCACACACACACACACACACACACACACACACACACACACACACACACACGCGCGCGCGCGCGCGCATTTAAAAATAGATACAAACTACCCATAAAGTGCAGTCTACATTTTAAAAACTCTCCTGTAGATAGCTGCTAAGGAACACATACACAAGCAGGATTATTCTTAACTGCTTGTGTTAATCTAATCTTGTGTCAGTGTGCCAAGGCCATGTCTTATTTCGAATTAACGCTAACTGAGGTTTGATGGAAGTTCATGTTCATTTTTAGAAAAGGTAATGCATGCTGTGTAACGATCTTACATAGCACAAAGGCTTAAAATGCAGTGCTTTTTTTCTCTCACACACACACACCCACACACCCACACACACACATTCATTCATCCATGGCCGCTGAAACTTCCCACGGCTCAAAGCTAATTAGCGGCAGTAGCCAGTACAGTTAAATGAAGCCCATGTCTGCCGAGCCCCCTAATCAGTGAACAGCACAGGAGCACGACCCCTGCTGCACCGTGCGCTCTCTCTCTCTCTCTCTCTCTCTCTCTCTCTCTCTCTCTCTGATCACTCCACACTGTGGTCCATTCCTGCTGTTCTCCATCATTATTCTCCTGATAGAACTGCAATTCAACAATGCTAAATGAATGAGAATGACGGCTTCCATTGCCTTCTAAAAAACAAACCAGACTATGGCTTTGAATATAGAGCCTCTAGCTGTTGTGTTTTATAAATATATATATACAGTATGTCACCATGTAATATAACACAGAGAAATAATTTATCTCATGTTGTTTTTAATTTCATTGTATTATCTGCAAAGTGAACGAGTACTAATTGTGTACATAGTTGTATTATTCCCTTTTCCTGTCATTTGTGTTCTTTTTTAAGCCAATGACTGTCATTGTTGAATTGCACGCCACAGCTCATTTCAGTCCTCAGTAGGTGCTTCTTCTGTTTCTGTAGACAACAGATCTGCTCTGATTGACCTTGTGTTTTTGCAGCCTCTGTAAATAGATCTCTAATAAATGTTCCTGGGTGGAATCACCCGCTCTTACCTTCTGTGTGTGCGTGTGCTGTGACCTGACCTTTTCTGCTGTGACCTCATCTTGACATATGCCTCACCGTCAATCATTCTCATATGCATAGGCACACACACACACACACAAACACACATACACACACACACACACACACACACACACACACACACACACAGACACACACACACATTCATGTGATTTCTCCTCAAAGGGATTCGACTGCACCTTAGGTCAGACAATATGCTCAGGATGTGCCTGTTTCACAGATGTGTTCCCTCTCTCTCCCTTTCGATTTCACACAGCAGTATTTCACATTTCTGAGAAGAATTGTATTTAGTTACATACATACATACATCCATCCATACATCTGACGAAAATATACACAGTGAAAGGTCTGCTGTGGTTTTTTTTCAGCAGTAAAATTAACCTTTCATTTGTTTTAATCTTTTAAATAAAAATGATTATCTATTATTCTTATTATCTTCTTGCATTCCCAGCGTGTCCTACATTTCCCCCTTTCCTCCTTGCTTGTTCCTGTGTCGGGAGCGGGAGAGGCTTTCTCCTCCGCATTTGTGATGCATGAGGGCCTGGCCTGGCTCAGCCTGGCTGCCACTCTCAGCCCAATGCTTGGTTAGGCCGCCTTTGTGTGCCTCAGAGGCCCAGCTTTCAGCGCAACAAAATGGGCCTCTGTTTCTCCCCAAATGTACACAACCTCATCCAGAACCTCTCTGTGTGTGTGTCCTAATTTGGCCATTGTCTTATCTTTTTCCCATTCAGATTCAGTTTGGGGAGAAAACCTTCTAGAATCTGATGAAATCATTGCTGCCTCTCATTCTCTCTCTCTCCCTCCCTCCCTCCCTTTCTCCTCGCCTCTCTCCCTGTTTCCCTCTACCTCATTGCATTAGTCCATTACCAGGGACAAGGGCTGCTTGTTCTGTCTGTCAAACTGTTTGCAGACAGGGTAATGGCTTTTTCTGCAGGCTCCTCTTTTATCTGACCAGTGCAGACAACATAGTCGATGTTGTTTGAACAGCTAGGAACAGTGTTTTACGGTGCTTTAAAACTCATGTAAAACACTTCTACATGGCCATGGAGACCTCACAGTTTGGTATCTGGTGTACCGCTTGCTTCAGCCCAAAAAAATGAAACAAAATCAAAGCATAATTTCAGAATAGATGAAAAGTCATAAGCCTTCTGAATGAAAGCAGTTTTTTTCTGATTTTATCTCTTAATGAGCTTTCTGAAGTGCTTATTATCAGTCGAGAACATCAAAATGTGTTAATTGAATTTCAGAAGAACTGAAGGGAACAATAGATTACAATACAAATACTCAAAGTCTGTTTCTACCATTTAAATAACTGGAATATTGTCTGAGGCAGACAACTTCTTTGTAAAATGCCCATAAGACTTGCAGTAACTTCATACGCTCTTGAACACTGAATGCATAGTGGATCAACTAAATAACTGAAATATAACTAAAATACTGTCTGAGGCAGGCAACTTCTTTGTTATATGCCCATAAAACTTGCAGTAACGTTTTGAACACTGATTGCATAGTGAATATATGCTAAATAATTTGTATCAAGCAAACTGTTACATGCTGTATAAATAATAAAGCCGCAGAAGGTCACATCATCTAAAAGCCCTGCAGTGTTTAGCGCTGGTCTTTGGGTTTCTTGGAGTGTTCACGCAGGTTTGACTGAAATATCAGTCTATGTTTCATGTGAGGAATATGCTCTGCTCCAGTCACAAGTAAGGCACTGGCATACATGGCTCCTGCTCAACGGGCGGTGGACTTGTGCACCTGTGATTTATCTTGGGTCATGTGAACATGAGAGAAACACGTAAACAGGAGAAAGAAATGTGTAAACACGGTGCACTTACACACTCACACACGCATAAAGAACATCAACATGCCTAAAAGGCATTCTCTCTGATTTAGCCCTGCTTCCAATCTCTCTCTATCTCTGCTGTGTCTAGCAGGCATATGTTTAAACTCCCCTTTTCCCCTCTTTGTCACTGACACCCATCCCTTTGCACTGTCCGCACAGACAGGCAGACCTTTACTATTTTCTCTACAAATTTGTCGTTGAATCATTTGTCATTGAAACACTTCAACGGAAGTAATAGTTATCACTTCATCTAAAGCAGTGATCTGCATGGAATTATTAGTGTGCTGAGTATATCCCTTGTCTGAGCTCCACCTAGTGGCAATGGCAAAATCTTTTCAGCCCTGTTTGCTGTGCGTCACCTTAAAGAGGAAACTGACCAGGGGTTTTAAGACAACCACAATGACAGTGATGCTGACTAATGTACACACTGCATACAACACACAAACTATTCAAGTGCAATGAATTCAGAGATCCAGATGTATCAAGGACTACAAGTGGCCTTTTAAGGACCACCCTGTAGGAAAATTAGCATGGACAGTCACTTTCATTACTCAGTGTAAGGTAATAGCATGACTGCCAATTAAATATCCATTCCAGCCTATCCCAATGCTAAACATGGACATCACAAAAAGCAATTACTCCAAATGATCAAAGGGCCTTTAGCTCCAAGTGTTCTCTATTAGCCTCTTGAAGTCTGTGTTGGTCAGAGCAGCTATATTGGTACTGGACATCACTGTCATATTATTCAGTCGTGCCTATTAGAACAGTGAGGGGGGGCTCAGGACCCGAGAAATGAGTGCATCACTTACTATTACATGGAATGGCGGGAGGTTAGTGAGGAATATGGCTCATCACTTCTGCGATTAGAACTGCAGCAAGGATCACTGCTCCTCTCCCTCACGCACTCATTTTCTTGCACTCATCTTCTTTCTTTTTCTTCCTTTTTCTAAAAAACAAAACAAAAAACATCACAGGCAAGGATTTGCTTGATTTCCTATTCAGCCACCAACACACAACAGAGAGCGTAATTACGTCTCCTTAGGTGGTCTCCGAATGTATTAAATCAGAAATCCAATTATCTACCTCAGAAAGGGAGAGAGAGTTGTCGAGAGAATACGTCGTGGATACGAAAGGAGAAAGGCATGAGTGGAAGAGAGAAAGAAAAAAAGTGGAGAGAAGAGAGGATGGCCATAAGACTTCCTCTAGGATGATATAGAGCTGAGGCATGACATTTAGGATAATATTCAAGACAAATAGGGGGATAATACCTGTTAAAATCATTTAACCTTTCCAGACATGGACATTCAATATATGTAACAGATTTGTTTAGCATTTAAAAACAATTTGCAGCCGATGGCTGACAGGTAATCTTTCAAAGCGATTAATCTTTCTAATTATGTTTATTACATTTCATTGCTTAGGAAGTGAGAGCCATCTGTAAGGAGTGGTGACAAGCTCTGTGAGTTGAGAATGCGAGATAAAAAAAACAATTCACAGAGAAATAAGTTGTTTGTGTGTGCATGTGTGTTTGTGTGTGCACATGTAATACACTCAAGTCAATGCCCGTAGCACAGTAGGGTGCAGGCTATGTACTGACATTTGGTTCACTGGAGACAAATGCCAACAGACCTCCTGGAATGTGTGTGTGTGTTTGCATTCTCCACAGGTCATTGCACACACACACTGAGCGTAGCTTAATTTTATCATCAAGAGTGTACTTACTGTATGCTCCGAGAAAAGCATGAAGTCATAACTGAATATAATGCAGATATTTAAAGACAGGAGACAGGAAGAATAAGAGCAGTTTGGTTTCACTTCTCTCTGAGAAATGTGGATCAGTGTAGTAAATAAATGGCCAACAATGTGAAGTCGAGTACCGCATGGTGATCTATGCACCACAGCCCTTTCAGTGGCTTCATCAATGTAGAGTACGATACTTGAAAACGAACCAGCCAGCAAAAGAATGGATGTGGTAACCTTCATTTAGATACGTAGGCTTATCTGTATTACCACTATTGAGATAGACTGGGGAATTGAATTAGAATCTCATGATTGCACGATCAATGCAGACCTCCTCCTTCAGTCCTCCTTTGGGTCAAGTAGCCTGATTTACAGAGACATGTGAATAGCTAGTGCTTAGCTCCCAGCCAGTAGAGTAGAACGAAAGAATAGATTATTTCCTTTACTCTTCCTTTTCTCCGCATACACTCTGCACACACAAATACACATAATGGGCCCTCATTTCATTGATGGGAAATTGGCAATGTGCAAAGCCTCATGAGCTAAAGCAAATTTAAAAACTTGGCAAAATCATTTAGCTAATTTAATACCATGAGCAAGATCCCTAAGCGCAAAGATGGTCGGATCAGCACAATGCTCCAACACGCCACACAATAGCTTTAGTTCGTGCACGACCGACTTTGCTCATGGCTTTGATCCAATCAATACTCATCAACACAATTAAGGCCCACTATCTCTCTCTCACTTCTGTCACATTCTGACGTCTATATCTCTCCTCAATCAACCTCTGTGTCACTCTCCCCCTCCCTCTCCTTCCAGCAGGTGGCAGTGCATGTTAATGACTATGTGGCTATAGCTTGTACAGGGCAATTCAGCAACCTCACCACTAGATGCCACTAAAAACTACACACTGCACCTTTAACTTAAAAAATGTATGGAAGCACAAATAGGGACTGAAAATATCCTTTAAAAAAAAATCCTGAAAAGACTTTACATAAGCAGTTCAGCAAGAGGCCCAGGTAATGGCTTTGTCAGCAAGGTTTTAAAACATCCATGCAATCAATATGGAGACCTACCAAAGCTGTAAGATAAAATGGACAGAGCCAATTAACTGTTTCAGTCAATTAAACATCTCGCTCTCAAGTATGAGTGTGTCTGTCTGTGTGTGTGTGTGTCAGTGTGTGTGTGCGCGTGTGGGGTGGAGGTGTGCGTTTGGTCTCAGTCTCCACCATCACATATGGACCAATACACCTTCGATAAACACACTATTTCACTCACACACACACACACACACACACACACACACACACACCTCTCACTTGATGTTTTCATCTACACCCATACTTTTCAGGCAAAGAGAGGAGACAGCAAGAGGAGCGCTCCAGGGGTTATAAATCCTCCCAACACAAGAGGGCGCCGCCAGTGCCTCCTCCTCCGCCAGCACCTCCTCCACCCCCACCCAGGGCTCGATCGCGCGAGCGAGCCAGGAAGAGCTCCTCTTCTGCGGGCCGTGTCCTGGACGTGGACCGCGTCACCTCGCAGGCCCAGGGGAGGAGACAGAGAGGGACTGAGCTGGGCCCTGGGCTGGAGGGCATGGCGGGGGACCTGCAGGGCCGCAGGGCCCGCATGAGGACCGGGGTGTACCAGACCTCCAACCTGCCCTCACTGCTGCCAGTCAAGGCCCAGCAGGACAGCCAGGCTGACAAGGGCAAGCCCAAGGCCACCTTTGTCTAGTAGCGAACGAGTATGAAAACCAACTCACACCAGCCATAATCTGCATTGGTTTTCTGGTGCCTTGTGGTTGCTTCACTTATTCACGTTTACTTGGCTATTACAGAGACTTTCACAAAGTTGCCTTTGTGAGTGTTTGTGAGGGGCGTGAGAGGGTTCAGCTAAATGGCCACCTGTCAAGCATGGGCATTTACACATCGTACCGTTACATTTTTTTGTGATGTTTTAATTCACATTCTTTACAGTGCTCTTCGATACAGTTTGAATTATTTTGTACTAACAGAAAATAATTTTGTTGAGTGGTTGTTCTGGGTGCTAAGAATGCTATTACAAGGTAATTTCATGGGTTTGAGCACAGAGTGAAGCGACGTGCTGAGGACCAACATTCACAAATCAACCGTTATTTTTTGTTGGGAGATGGGAATTGCGAATTGCATTTTATGATTGAACAGTTGACCAACGTGGATAAAGACCTGTTCTCTCGCTGAATGTTAATAGCGATGGTTTAGCAATGGTTGTGTTGTATTGACCATCTGGACTACAAAATGGATTCTCACTGCCCAGATGCTCTCTCCTGTGAGTAGCAAGCAGTAGATCAATAATAATGAGATTCGGAAGAAAACCATGAAAGTGGAATACAATAAGGGAAACAGCACAACAGGCAGAAAAGAGAAGAAGGTTCCAGGGTTCTGAGGTATTTCTCACGGAGCTGCATTGTCAAATTTGAAGTTGTTGGTCTCTTGGCACGTTGTCTTTCCTGTGTACTGTGTACCGGTAACTGTCTCTAAACAAAACAGAAACATTGTTTTAAATCTCAGTTTGTTGAATGTACAAAACATCATGGTGGTTAGTGGCAGGAGGTGTAATATTTTATTGTGATATGATGACTAAAATGAATACAGTTGTTCAGTTTGTCACAGGCTTGACCAAGTGTAATGTACGTATCATAGGTGCACTTAAACAACATTAGTATCATAAACAACATGTTCCTGGAAAAACATAATGTCACGATAAAGGAAAGAAATGCACAGTAAGTGTATTCATTTGTGGTTTTCATATATGTACACATCAATGTCAAGTGAAAGGCTCTTCTTACTTTTTAAATTTATTTTATTATAGGTTGTTTTTAATTATGTTCTCACTATGTACTGTGGCACTCTGAGATTCAGGTGAATGTAGAGTGTGCTATAAATTAAATTAATTATTATTATTATAAGTGTAATTCAGGTTTAGTGAATCTTCAAATAGTGAAATGAGACAGTGTCTTCATTTACACTGAGTTTCACTGTAACTGAGGCCTTTATTTAGTCCTGGTGTAGGCTGCATATCTATGTGAAACTGTAAAGAGGAGAAAGATTCTTGAAATAGTTGGCAAATTTTGAGTCATTAAAGTTTAATTTAATTTAGTGGCTTTTAAACAAACACAGTGACACATGCTGACAACTGGTCAAGTTGTGGAGGGCTGAGGGCTCCTGGCAGTGTGTGTGTGTGTGTGTGTGTGTGTGTGTGTGTGTGTGTGAGAGAGTGAGAGACAGAGAGGGGAGGGGGGGGGAGAGCATGGGTGGTAATGCGGAGAGGGCCGTGCCTGTACACCACCAGTGAAGACAGCTATTAAAGTTATTTTGAAAGTGACCCCCTCAGACTCGAGCTGAGCAGCGCCGCTGACCGCACACAGCTGTTCGGAATCATGACAGAAGATGACGGATACCGTTGTCGTGGAGGGACAAGTTAAACTTCGAGATGGGAAAAAGGTCTCTAAACATCAAGGAAACAATTTGTTGTGAACATGTTCAAGTAGCGGTAATGTCAAAATAACTATTAATGTTTCTTTTTTGGGGTTTCTTCAAATGTGCAGTGGAGGAACAGATGGGTGGTTCTAAGGAAGCCTTCCCCGGTTGCAGGTATGGCGCCAACTTAGCCTGCTAGTTTTTAAAGTTGATAAACTCAGATCGGAGTTGAAGCTGATCTGAGCTTCTTGATGATCTATGCTGCATGTTACATGTATTATACTAACCAGGCTTAGCGGTGCTGTCGGTATTTTGTGAATGAAATAGATCTTTGGCATCCATATACCGAAGCTCGAATTTCATCCTCTTTCCACGTGGGTCAAGTGCGTCTTGCTTATTAATTTATGATATCTTACAGCTTGCAATAACATTACATCTTAATGTTTGTGGTGGCGTAGACCTATTCTGATTTTCTGATAGCCTAATTTGTTGTTCTAGCCGACAGACCTACAGCAGTGAAGCATATGCCAGAGGCTATACATTTTCATAAATTATTGTAAATAGCTCCACGTTTACCACTGTCTGTTTTGCTTTAGCTTAATTGATTTAAATGTGTAAACAGGACTTAAATCAGTCTGAATTATCAACCTATTTTTACAAAACTGTCAAACTTGGGTGGCTTGCCAGTATGTGTTGTGTTAACTTGTCTAGTAGCTGTCAAATCTATAGGCTGTTCTTACATAATCAATGATGATACCCAGTGATGATAGCCAAGCACACACACACACACGACCTCAAGGAGACAGAGAGAGATACAGATTCTCTCTCTCTCACACACACACACACAGACGCGCACACACCTTGTTGCAGTTTAATAATTTAGTCCACAGCTGTTTGGTCGGATCATGACTCTGGCCTGTTGTGACAGCTGTTCTCCCAATCTCAGACTGTATTAGCGGTATTAGCCCATGTCAGATGACGTAGTGAAATCTTCTGTGTCATGACGACAGAGTGCGGCCAAAGCAAACAAACTTCAGCCTGAGTGTTTCATCAAGCACTTGCTAAGAATGTGAACACTTAGTATAGTATAGCATTGCTATTTTTTAAGCAAAGGCACTCATAGAAAGTAAAGGTTCTTTGGCTTTTCTTCGCAGGAGAAGCGTTATACCGTTTTGTTATAACCGTTATGTCAGTGCTGCCTGAGTTGTAAGGGGAACTTTTACAGACTCTACTGTGTTAGAAAGTCAAATAATTCAAAAGAGATCTAAACAGAACCTTTTCTTGAAGATTTAAATTGGCATGGGTTATGAAACCGGTTTTGTTTCTTTGCTCAATAAGTCACTGTGTAACAGCATTGTTATTTTTTTTTAACGTTTTATCATTCTGAACTGAAAGACCTCATTATGGAATAAGGAGCCTTCGAAGGGCACATAACTGACTTTGGCACCATGATTAAGCAGGGACAACAAAACAGTGACACTGGGGCAACAAAAGGCAGTTGGGGGGGGGGGGGGCACCCTTCATAACATGCAAGCTATGGTTCAGGGAAATCAATGCCAAGTGCATGGCTTAAAATACTGAAAACTGAATATAGTGTACAGACAACTTAATCAAATGTTTCTTTTAATTGACATTTACTGAACAATCCAGTCTTTCTTGCCCTGAGTAAACTATACTTAAACAATATGGCACGAGTGAGAGTGGGGTTGGTAAAGACAATCCCCACGACTGTGATTCAGGGTTATTCTTGATTTTGATTGTGTATCTCCTGTCTTGTTTCAGACTGTCTGTCTCTGCTGGTGTACAAAGACAAGGCTGAGAGGCACAAGGGCCACCGTGAACGCAGTTGCGTGACTCTGGGGGACATCTGTGGCCTGGAGCCCGGCCTGAGCCACGAGGGAGTGGGCTACACGCTAGCCATCGTCAGCCTCACGCAGTCTGTGCTGCTGGGCTTCGACAGAAGGGAGAACCTGCTAGCCTGGGACCTTCGCATCCGCTACAGCCTGGGCGAAGGTGAGAGATGCTGGGTGGGAGCTTGTTGATGTGGAGGTGGATGCTGGGTCATGCTGGCTCACTGTGTGGCGTAGGTAGGAGTTTTGGATGGATCAGTGTGGTTGGTACAGTATGTCCTAACTGTGGGGGTATGAAGTGGTGACTGTGACTGAGTTTCTCTCTCTCTTTCAATCTCTATCTCTTCACAATCCAAGAATCTTGTTTTTCACCTGATCGATGTAACCTTGATGCACTTTTACCTAACCAAAGCAAAGAATAGATAAAACATACAGTGAGTGTGTGTGCATGTGTGTGACTTTCTTGGGAGCCCACTCTTCTGAGTCGACCCAGGTGTCATGTTCTGCTTTTAGGAACACACAGCTAAGTTAGCACCTCAGCACTATAGACGTGTTTAAGTGCCACTATGATATTTGTGTTCCAAACTTTGTTGACCCTCTACAACAACTCTGATATGTTCAAGCATGTCACATCTCAGGGTCCTCAGTTCTGGAGCTTGTGTGCTTGTGTGTGTGTGTGTGTGTGTGTGTGTGTGTGTGTGTGTGTGTGTGTGTGTGTGTGTGTGTGTGTGTGTGTGTGTGTGTGTGTGTGTGTGTGTGTGTGTGTGTGTGTGTGTAGGTATGTGTCATAGAGGTGTGCATGAATCCATGTAGGTTATGTTGGAGTGCATATGCTGTGTGTGTTTGTGTACGGCATGTGTGCATGTGGATGGGTACTTCAAGTAAGTCACACCCCCAGATTCCGTGCGCAGCAGCATGTGATGAAATCCTGGCCCAGCTCTACAGAGTGCAGTTAAAAATGGCTCCCGCAGGCGTCAGGGATCTCAACAGAGCTGGTCATTCCTCCCAAATATGCGTCCATTAAAATGTGACAATCTATCCCCAAAGCTGAACTGCTGCCAAAAACAAAACAACACTGTTAACAGACTTACAAAGCGACAGCCTGTTTAAAGTATTTCTTTCAGCATGTTTGTTTACTGGTTTCAAATGATTAATCCCGTGTATAAAATCTGTTCATTGACAGTCACATGCATTTAGGATGCTTTGTAAAAATCCACTTGTCATGTTCTTGCCCAACATCAGCTTTGAGCTGTGTCTGGCATGCGTTTCACTGGACCTCACAGATCATGGATCAGCGTTATTATTAGCTCTATAACGAACAAAGGCATTCACACACGGAGGGGACCAGTCTGATCTTATACCAGCAGTCCAATCATGTGGTAGGTTCCAATCATTTCCCCATCGGTAGAATTTTGTTCTAAATCTGGCCGAGTGAAGTTCAGGACCCAGGGTGCTCATGTGGTCTGACAAATGGGAGAAAAGCCCAGCTCCTCCTCTCTTCCCAAGATGCCACTGCCCATGTAGTTCTGCACCACAGCTTGTTTACCTAGCTTTACTTCTTTATACGTTTGTTTACTGACTTGTAGCAGGGAGAGACAGATGACAGATGGGGTCCAGTGCAGTGGTGGGAGATTTCTCATGGCTCATATTGCTTCCATCAGTCTTCCACCAGGCACTGCACATACAGCTGTCACTTCTAATGCTCGATCAAGGATGTCGTCACAATCTATTTCACTTTTGTGCTAAACTGTATGTGTGCCCAGCAGCACAGCTGGAGCTGTGATCTCTCTCTCTGTGTGTGTGTGTGTGTGTGTGTGTGTGTGTGTGTGTGTGTGTGTGTGTGTGTGTTCAAGCTCTAATTGTTGAGGATGACAAATGATCCCTGATGTTTCTAATGGTTTGGATGCCACGTTCTGTTTTCTACTGTAGACACCTACGGTAATCAATCTACAGCTACTTTTTACTGTGTGCTGTGGAACCCCGTAGGTTGTTTCAGCCAGTCTCACAAGGGTTTGACAAAGTTGGTTAGCAGTTAGCAGATATGTTTGAAAGAGATTGATATGCAGATGGAGAAAAATCGTATTTTGACATGTGATATGAATTGAGTTTTCAGATTTTAATGAAGGCACGACTCCAAGCTCCCTGACCTCCCGGATTCATTCTTCCCTGTCTGTTATTATCCTGCTAAGGCAGGGTTCCACGCTTTTACACATTAGTTTGTTTACCCTCAGCATGCATAACATGCCCTTAACATGTAGATTTTCTTACTGGATATTAATTTTTAGATTCGCCCCATTATGTTTTTCTGACATCAACATTAAAATGCGCAGTAAAGCACATGGGGAGCTGTATTGACTGGAAAACACTTAAACAGTGACAAATGAATGTAGGATGAGGGAGAGGTTGTTTTCTAATGGTTTCTGTATAAATGCCTTCTAATGGCTGCCCTCATTTATCAAGTCATATAGGAATAGCATTGTGCCACTACCTAAATGATTAAATAGTGAGAGGAATACAGAAAAGTCTAGTATGTCAAAGGTTCAGGCTATTGATTCAGTGTTATTTTTGCCTAGCAACATTACCAAGACTCATTTAAAATCTTTCCATTTTACTCTTGCTGTCTGGGAGAATAATGAGGGGCTTCCGTTGTGTTCGATTTGACCACTTTCTGATGTAGGAAGTACATAAGAACATGAGAAATAGAAGACATTCCATACAACCATTTCATGCAATCATACAATCTAAAATTGGTCATTGAGGCATTCAGACACCTCAGTTTTCTGCTGTCCTTCATCTCTGATCAAGCGACGCATTGTAGAATTTTGTCAAATCTATGGCATTCCTTGAGACGTATCTGTGCTATTATTTTATCTTGTGCACTTAACTTGAGCGAGGTTCACAAGACAAGATTGTCATTTTGTGCCGATAGTCAAAATAATTGTCTTGTGAGCATGTGATAACAGTATGAACTGGGTCAGGGGTACATGTTGTTTAATCTGTGTAATAATCTGTGTAATCAATTTCCCCTTATAGGTATTAACCCCAAACCCACTGTCTCTCAGCCCACAGATTTAATGGCCATGTCCTCCCAGGGACAAAACTAGAGAGTGGACCAGCCACCCTTCATTTGTGTAACAACCTGCTCGTCATCACCAGGGACTTCCCACCTGTTGTTTCTGGCCAATGGAAACTCTCTGATCTGCGACGCTATGGAGCAGTGCCCAATGGGTTCGTGTTTGAGGGCGGGACACGCTGCGGCTGCTGTGAGTTACACTCATCTGCATGCCTGTTTTTAATGAGACAAACACTGAGTTTGACATGACTGTGTTATACTGTGTTAAATAATCAAGTTATTTATGGGTATGACGTTTTTTCACGAAGTTTAGCAATGTAGCGGATCGACTTTTCTTCTCCCCTTTACGTCTCTTTTCCAATGTATTATTCATGTTAGTTCTTTGTTTCTCTCCCTCGAGACTCAAGCGTTTCTCCATCTCTTTAATGTGAAAGCGAGTCGCAGAAGTTCCTCATGCAATGCGCTTGACACAGGAATCGCCCTCATCTGCCATTCCAGACTACCTGACTCACTCCACAAACAGCTGTCCACCATTTGCCACAGTAGCTCACTTCCCCACCTGGCGCCAGCCTTTCAGTCCCACTGAATACACACGGCGAAGACTCCGCTAATACACAGAGCTCTGTTCAATCAGAAGCCGCCTAATTAATTTGTCGCCTGCCTAATCTGTGACATTCGAAGAATCTGCCAAGTGTCTGCAGGACCCTGTTCAGTATTTCAGGAACTCGAGGCAGTTTTATGCATTTAGGGGAGTGGTGTTGTGCTCTCAGGGCCCCGTGCCAACTGGGTTGCCCATAAATATGCCCTGCTGAATGCCAGGGCTAGCGGACAGACGGCATGGTCACAGGGCACTAAGCAGTAGAGTGACAGTGCAGTTTTAACTTTCACCTCTTCCCTGTTCCTGGTGAAACACGGCCTCTATAAATCGACCACCACTCGTGCTGTTAGGCTGTGAGAGAGCTGGTTGAATTATTCATTGCTCCCTGCTAACACAATGGTGAAAGAAACAACAACAGACACTTCTTGATGAAGTTTCACCTGTGAGAAATGTACTGACGGTGAATAATACAGAAAGGGGAATTGGATTTAGACTCAATTTGTATCTGCCATTACTTTCTAAGTTTTGTCCAGTGGCAGTGGTATTCAAAAGATAGCCCAGGGGCGCATCATTAATAACAGTAGTTACCTAGTCCAATTAAGATAATACATTAATGACCTTTGATTTGAAGAAGGATAGCCCACAGCTCCCTCATTCAATTACCTTCCAATGATGAGGTCATTACTGGGTCAAATTGATGTGTTTAAGGAGAAATTACCTTCTATTCAAACGCTGCGTCAGGAAACAACAGAACCTAGTCCCACACACCTGACAGAAGTACTTTAGTGTACTCTGTAATGCAGTGAGGTGCCGGGGAGATAGCTTCAATTTGTTTCATTGTGTAGCTTAATGTGCGTGTGGCTCACCCTCAGATAGGATTTGGAGGGTAATTCTGCCTGCTTGTCTCGAGTCGAAAGAGCAGGCAGAATGAATGCTTCCCTCCGCTACATATTTTAGTGAGTGAGAAAGGCTACTCTACACAGCTCTACAAAGAATGCTCTGCACAGACATTTCATCGAGACATAATACATATCTAAAGCACATCAGTGAAATGAATGATCCAAGCTGAAATGTAGGCAAAACAGTTAATGAAAAGCTCTTAGGAGCTTCAACGGCACCGTGGGAAAGTCATGTGCACCTGTGGGGCTGCGTCATGGCTTCCTCCTAAAGTATAATCCTGTCTCCGACAAGCCGCTGTTTGGGGTCAGGGGTCTGAGGTGTGAAGGATTTCCGTTACAGTGAGTCATCCGGCCCAAATCATCTTAAGTCACACTCCTTACAACACAGCATAGAACTCCTACTCCAACACATTGTGCCTGCCTCTGTGTGTGTGTGTGTGTGTGTGTGTGTGTGTGTGTGTGTGTGTGTGTGTGTGTGTGTGTGTGTGTGTGTGTGTGTGTGTGTGTGTGTGCGCGTGTGCGCGCGCATATGAGTGTGTGTGTGTATGTGGGTTTGTGTGTACGCATGTATGTGAGTGTGTGTGCATTCCAGTGTATGTGTATGTGTGTATGTGCAGTAGAACTTTGCTTTGTACTCTATGGACGGCATGAACTCCCGAAACCCTGGATCAGTCATTCCCCTAGAGCATTAGATTACTCATTACCCCCTAGATCATTAGAGAGGAATTTCACTTTCACTGGGCAAGAGTGCATCTCATATCAGTCACTATGTAGCGCAGGTTTGAAGCCAAGGTTTTGCCAAGATCAGGAGATGGTATCAGATCAGCAGTGAGTTTGGTGCTGGTCCAGAAGGGTCTCCAAAAGCTACTTAATGCCCGCTGGCCTCCCGGAGCTGACGAGGCGGGCGCCGCGGCGATAAGTCATCGAGGACAACCGACCAGTTCCAGACAGATCCAACTACAGGCCTTCCACACCCCTCAGTCAGCTATGAGATTGTCCGTCTATCATTACCCCAGTCCATCACCTTATCTCCCCAGCTGTTAGTGTGTATGTGTTTGTGTGTGTGTTCGTAAGGATGTGTGTGTGTGTGCTTGTGTGCCTAGAAACACTCAGACATTCTGTACTTTTCCGCAGCAGATTCCGTAGGGTCCACCATGCTAACGTGTAACATTCCACTAAAGCACAGCTTTGCAGAGGTGCCATAGGGACCGCCCTAATATCTGACCTGTGTCCTGCTCAGATCCTCACATATATCTGACCTGTGTCACACTCAGAACCCCACATATATCTGACCTGTGTCACACTCAGAACCCCACATATATCTGACCTGTGTCACACTCAGAACCCCACATATATCTGACCTGTGTCACACTCAGAACCCCACATATATCTGGGGCTACACTAAAGTAAACAGACAAAATGGCGATCAGCTCAGCTTCACCATCCCCCACTAAGTACAGTTTATCTCTCATTTTACTCTCACGTCTTTCTCGTTGGTTTGTTTTAAAGTGCAAATATTTCTCATTAACACATACCTTAAACAGGCGGACACGCTGTCTGTCAGCAGAGACAACACTCCCTTCGTATTTATAGATTATGTTTTTGAATTATGAAACCTGGTGCATGAGACGTTCTGGCTATTTCGGTAGGCCTCTGTTACTCCCTATACCACTCACTGTCTCGAGGCTTAAGGGAGCCTATATTTATCTTCATCAAAGGTTTCTGCTGACCTTCCATGGCCCAGCCAGGCAACAGAAAATGAAAGCCATTCATGAATTCACTGTGCATACACAGCTTCAGAACGCATTTGTTCCTACTTGAACTTCGCTTGTTTCCTTCATGATGAGCTGCACATCTCCTGACTTCCAGGCCTCATACTCAATGCATATAAACATTCGCTCCGTGGCAAGTTGTAAAACATTCAAATGAACTGTTCTCGTTGAAGGAGCACACAAAATTGTCCATTTGCGTGAAGAGAGCAACAAAAAGCTGTGAACAAATTATTTTGTTCAATCTATTCCATTTTAAATAGGGTGTATAACCTGCATTGGTCTCCAACTAACACAGGTGGCAAATGCCTGTTAAGAGTACTCTGTCTTTGTATTTTACAAATAGCTTCTTTTGTGTTGAATATTTAAGGGGAAATGACTTGGCACATCATTGAAAGTGGGTTGGAGCTCAGGGTTGAGGCCAATTAATTTCAAGCTGAATTGGTATTCAGGTGGAATAAAAAACATGACTGGGATTGATCTGTAGATAACAGTCAGGATGGATTGGGGTGAATCTGATTACAAACTGGTGAAACTTTACTATTCACATGCAACACACTTTCATTTCTCTCTCTCTCTCTCTCTCTCTCTCTCTATCTCTCTCTCTCATTTAGGGGCTGGAGTGTTCTTTCTTGCCTGTGCAGAGGGGGAGCAAATTAGTTTTCTCTTCGACTGCATCGTTCGAGGCATCTCTCCCAGCAGGAGTCCTTTTGGACTGCGGCCTGTCCTGCCAGGTTAATATATCCATATGTCCTCTGTTTGTGTGTGTGTGTGTGTGTATGTGTGTGTGTGTCTCTGCGCATGTGAGCATACTGGTATAAGGGGGTTAGATGTCAGTGGCGTCATCTCAAAGTTAACACGTCCTAGCACATTTTCTTGGTTGTGTGTGTGTGTGTGTGTGTGTGTGTGTGTGTGTGTGTGTGTGTGTGTGTGTGTGTGTGTGTGTGTGTGTGTGTGTGTCTGTGAATATTCACATGACTAACTCTGAATTAGCAAAGAATGGAGAGAGTAATTTTCATGCTTCAACTCCCCCTTCTCTTCCAGACACACACACTCTTGTTTTATTCCCCTCACTTGCTGTGACTAAATTAAAGTAAAAGTGTTCATTTATCAAGCCCTGCCAGTGCCTATTCACAAGACCATGCTCTGTGACAGCAGGAGCTTGCACTCCCACAGATTGTTCCGGATCCGGACTCCAGACCCCAGCAGGTCTGATGCACAGCAGCTAAATACAGAGGAACAGTGCAATTGTACATATGCCACCATTAATAAAAGAGTTGATAGACATTAAAATGGGCAAAGAACATTTTACTTTGAATATTAATAAACTGACTTGCTGGTCTACCGGAACAGAAACCTAGACTTCTGTCTGTTAACTGGGTAAGTGAAGTAGCAGATACTACAAGCTCTCTGAAATGCTCTGGCCTGAGATATATCACGTGTGTCTTCACCATAGAGGAGCATAGAGGAGTAAGGGGTGTAATTCACAGGATTACGCTGCAGTGCAAATCTGACATTCCTTTGTGTCCTCAGAAAAGTGGAAGGTTTTGCGTGATGTGCATGGGCCTCACAGCAAGTTAGCAGTTAGCCTTTTTAAACGGAAACATTGATGGCTGTAAAAGTGCTATAATTAGCCAGGGAGGGGGGCACTGCTACTCGCGAGGCCCTAGCATAGTGAGAGGTTCTGGCATCAGTTACAAGGGGAGAGAGAGTGCGAGAGAGAGTGAAAGAGAGAGAGAGTGCCTCGATGTGTATGTGTGTGTGTGTGTGTGTGTTTACTGAGTGACCTACCTTTCTCTCACATTTGATACGATAACACATAAACAAATTCTTAAACAAAAATGTACCAGCTAGTCGTTGGTGTAATGCTAGCCTGCTTCCTGTTAATTCACTGGGAAGTCACAGCTCTAGCTGCCGAGGGAAGAGATTAATCCAGCTCTAATCAGAGGGAGGCTTATCGCATGGTGGCGCCTCTTGGGTGGAAATACAGGTGAAATTGGCCTCCAGGCCAGTCACCTGCACTTGGTTGATCTTCACTCAACCTAACCAATTGATAAAACGTTCATTCCAGTTGAGCCATTTTGTTGTGCCGGTTCCAGCAGTTCAGGGTAAAATTTGACTTTTAGAAAGTGCTCTGCACGTCTAAGATAAATAATGAAAACAGCACCAAAACAGCAAATGTGCTTTAAAATGATGCCTCATTTTATATATCTCTGATTGTGATTGAAGATGCTCTTATGTAATCCAATGATTGATGCTTCAGTAAATTGTAATCAAGCGCTATTTCCAGTGTGCATGAAACATTTTGCAGTTTGTTTTGACAAACCTCTTCATGTGATTTGTTACTCAGTGAAAACAGAGGAAAACAGACATTATCACTTCAGCACCCAATTCATGTCTCTCCATGTCCATCTGTGTGTGGGCTTTACAGGCGCTTGGCCTGGGTTTGATTCCCGATCACTGCAGGTTTTCTGTACATTGCTTTGGATAAAAGTGTCCGCTAAATTCCTTTACCTCTTTCATTATCATGATAAAACCTAATTGTTCTGCTGTCTTTTTAATTTTTTTTAAGTATTAGGAATAGAAAGCATTGCTATCTTTTGAAGAAAGCATTCTGAGACTGACAGACATTCTGAGGCTTGAAAGGAAAAGCACCTCAGCAGATCTCTATTTTACTGTGTGTCGGTGTGCGTGTGCGTGCGTGCGTGTGTGTATGTGTGTACACTCATGTTCATGTATTTGTGGTAACGTGAGCCTGAGTGTATGCGTGACCTGTATTGACGAGATCTCCCGTGCCAATCGCTCATCCATGTATCGACTGTAAATACAGCACAAAATACAAATCCACCTGCCGTTCAACATTATTCTCTTTGCCACAGAAATGCATTCTGGAATTGCAGAGGCAGGGAGTGGGACATTTGTTATGAATGCAACTAATTTGTCATTGTGCCCTGCTGCGGTGTGTGCGGTGCAGAAATAGTGATGGTCAGTCACACTCTGTACCCAGCTCTGTGTCTGTATGTACTGGAGGAGAGGTGGCCTCTCTTGAGCTGCCGCTTGGCATGCCTGACTGACAGGCCTGAAAAGATATAAATATCTGGCCCTGCCATAAACTAAGAAACTTCAGACCAGATCTTTTTTTTTTCTTCTCTCTCACCCCTCTCTCTTTGCGCCCCTTAGTTTCTTTCTTACTGGTCTCAGCGCTTTTTAGAGTTTGGGTGCTGAAGTGATAAATCAATGTCTGTTACCAATCAATGCACAGCTCTCTCTTCTGTCCTTTCTCCTTGTACTTAACAGTGTGGCTGCTCTCTCTCCATCTCTGTCTGGTTCTCACCTTTTCTCATCATCTCTCTCTCTCACAAACACACACACACACCCCATACAAACACACAGCAGTCACAACTTGACTGTTTAGTACTTTTTGAACATAATCATAAACAATATCAGTGTGTTTGCCTCGCTGTCATTGATTCAGTGCTTCTGTCAAGCCACACACCTGTAGGGGGAAAGAGGCTTTTAAATTGAGCTCAGGTATTTCCGTCAAGCAGTATTGTGTGTGTGTTTGTGTGTGTGTGTGTGTGTGTGTGTGTGTGTGTGTGTGTGTGTGTGTGTGTGTGTGTGTGTGTGTGTGTGTGTGTGTGTGTGTGTGTGTGTGTGTGTGTGTGTGTGTGTGTGTGTGTGTGTGTGTGCATGTGCTAACGGCTATGGTGGAAGCCTGTTTGTGTGTGTGTGTGTGTGTGTGTGTGTGTGTGTGTGTGTGTGTGTGTGTGTGTGTGTGTGTGTGTGTGTGTGTGTGTGTGTGTGTGTGTGTGTGCTGTTTTCTCCAAAGGAGCTTGTGACTATGGGGTTTGACATAGACTGATGAATGTCTCCAATGGCCCCTGACTCCATACAAACACTCCTCATGTCTTTGGGCAATGTGCTGTACAGCCCAATGAAAACACAAGCCTGCCTGCTGAGCAGCTGCCGAAACCTGCCGAAACATTTTGTTGTTCATCACTATGAACACCTGAATGGGTGTTGTGATGGCCACCTGTGGTAGACTTGGCATTAGTATACAACCCCTAGGGAGTTCTTTTCTTAATTATGGTTGTAAAGATTTTAAATAGTTTGTGTGTGTGTTTGTGTGAGCTCCCATTTATGTCCACTTCAGTGTTTATTGAGGATCCAAACATCTTGTAGCAGGTTTTCCCTCATAAAACAGGTCCTTTCCACAGCTGCTAGTAATCCTGCATCTAATTTGTGTGGCTCCCTGCAGACACGGGCAGTACACAGAGCTCCTCGGAGGAGCGCATCCAGCAGGAGGCCAGTGAGCTGGAGAGACGCCTCAGCAGACTCTCCACCTGCAGCCGCCAGAGCAGCACGGGTAAGACTACAGCCCCCCCCCCCCCCCCCCCCCTTCAGTAAAAGTGTTCCAGATCACGTTAAAACATAAGCATAATCATACGCGTGTTGGTCCAATAAGTGACATTGTACTGGCATGAGGATTCGCCCACTGATTATTTTCTGGGAGTATTGCACAGCGTTCTTTCCTGTATGGGACTGGAGGTTGTTATGACCCTAATTTGACCTGCATGAATGAAACCCTACACTTCAGATAGGAAATACAGTCGATACCATTCTGGGAAATTGAACTTATAAATCCTGTAGATGTGGACCCAGGGGTGGACTATAAAAAGGAATTTGGCCCTGGACTTGTCCAGTGGGGGTAGTGGGGGGAGGAGATGTAGTAATTCTACAGATTCCATCTCATTTCCTCTCTCTTCATCCTGTCTCGTGTCCTCCACTTTTCTCTCGTCTCTCGTGTCAGCTGTTATATCCTCTCTCCACGTCTTGCTCCTCTCCTCTCCTAACTTATCTTATCACTCTTTTCCTCTCTCATGCCTCCTGTCCTCTCCTCCCTCCCTCCCTCCCATTCTCTTTCTTCCCAAAAAAATCATTAGGGCAGGCATGATGAATGTAGTAAACAATGATCACAATCAATACGGCATACTACAGTAGTACTTAATATACAACATTTAAATGTGGAACCACATATCCTTTGTATTATTATTGTTATTATTATCATTATCATTATCATTATCATTATCATTATTATTATTATTATTTGTATTGGTTTTGCTGTTGTGTTATTGTTTTAATAATCCAATAAATGCAAAAGAAAAAGGTTTGATTGACCATTTTGATACACTGCAGAGATTTGAAGACCATTGCATTATTTGTATTTATTCATTTTGAAATGCATAGGCTTACAGTGTCTATGTATATAGCTCACAAGATTTAGTACCCTAGTCCTTGATAGTAATGATATAATCTATTGTTGACAAGTGATTTTGAACGCGCAAAGTACCCTGTGTCTATTTCAGGATACATTTCAGTAGGCACAGACTAAATTGTAACAAGTCATTAACATGAAATGCCTGAAAAAGTAACTAGTAGCCTGTCGCTGTCGCCTTTCTCCCCACCGATTCAGTCATCTGAGGCAGAAGACACTTGTGGATACTGATGCCCAAACAGCATGTCTCTTGTCTCTACATTTGGAAGCATCTGGTTCCAGTGCCTGCCATCTTTTTTTCTCTGTTGTATGACTCTTCCTTTGCGTTTGGACATTTCCTGCTTGTTCATAGCTTTTGTTAGCCGTAACACTGCTGTGTGCTACTTTTGCATTAGTTTAAAATGTTAACTCACAGTTACTAACATGGTTGTGATTGGCCAGTGAGCACACAGCACACTCTCATGCACACCCTGAATGACAGTCAGACAGAGAGGGCTGAGAAAGAGAAAGTCAGGGTCAGAAATCATTCGTTTTTTTGATGGTCCACCGGCCCACCAATGTGGCGGCCCAGCAGGATTTGTCCCGGTACGTCCAATGGCCAGTACACCACTGTGCTGACCTATGCACAGATCCGTATGGATTAGGCTATTGCACTTTTCCTTACTGTTATGTTATAGTTATCTCCATCCTAAATGTCCAGAGCTGTTAAACTTTTAACTCAACATTTTACCTGCTGAATATACAAAGCCTGTGTCTTGACGCCTGGGTTTGTTTAATGAAGGAAATGGAAGTAAGTCTGAAATGTGTAAAGTGTCAGGTGGAAGGTCACTCTAGTCTCCGTGGACAGCTTGGTTGTGTGTCCTTGGTTCTGTCCTGTGTGTCTAAGGCTGTCTGTTTACCTAATTTTGTGCTTATGCCGTGTTTTCCTGGCAGTGTCCACCTGCAGCTACAGCACCTCCACAGCGGGGGACGACTGCAGCATCTCCAGTTCCTCCTCGGGGGCTAGCCACTCCGACACCAGCCTGGGCAGCCGCCTGACCCTGTGGTCCGAGCCCTCCAAATGCCCCACAGCCTCCGGCCCCTCCAGCGTGGCGTCCCTGGCGTCCCGCACGTCCACACCAACCTCCAGACGCACACTGACGCCATCGTCGAGTGCTGACGAGCATCTCTATGCTGCAGTTATGAGTGGTCCATGCACCGGCCTCCGCCTCTCTTCCTCCTCCTCCTCCTCCTCCAAGCTAACGCGTCCCCGTGGGCTGCAGGACGCTGGGCGCCAGAGCTCCACGGACAGCGGCATCGCCACCACGGGGAGCCACTCCTCCTATTCCGGAAGCTTCTCCTCGTACACGGGTAGCCTGGACATGGCGGCGGGCGAGGCCGAGGAGTTCGGCTCTCTGCTCAGCCTCCCCTCCACGCCCAGCGTGAGCAGCAGCACTGCGGAGCTCAGTCTCTGCTCTTGCCCCGTCTCCACCGTGACTGCGCCCACCTCCAGGGCCCCCGTCAGCAGCTCGGAGTACCAGGTGCCCCCTGTGGCCAAAGAGCCACAGCAACCACATCCACATCCACATCCGCAGCTCCTCTACTACGACACCCCGAGACGCCTCCTGCCCCCGAGCACACTGAGGGGCTCTGGCGGACTCAGCGGGGTTGTTGGGGATCCGGACCGAGCCCCAGAGCCGTTTGAGGCCCAGGCTGAGACCAGTCCACTGGCCCAAGACGTTAGCAGTAAGTCCATACTGGCTTCAGCAGGACCTGCCAAAGGCTTTCTGGTTCCCCAGTCTATCCCAAGCACGTGTCCAGTGTGTAAAAGAGCAAAGGTAAGCGGCTCTCCCAACATGCAGTAGTGTCATCAAGGATATAGATCTATAACATATAATGCCTTTCCACGCTGATCAGTAATTGTACAGTTAATGCAACAGCAGAATTATAGAATTCTGAGTGTGCAGCACCTTCATTTCTCCTTAACATTGTGTGATCACACTTGTCAGTGTTAATGTCTCCTACGACACCAGTAATGCAATGTACGTCTGACGTGATAGTACAATGCATGCAATGTACGTCTGACGTTCACACACATCTTCTATCAGCCTGTTAAATGAAAGCGACTGAGAAAAACAAAGTTAAGACATAATGAATATTACAAAGTAATAATAGCGGTGTTAACATTTTTAAATTAGCTGTAAGCTGCCTTTGTCCCCAAGCTGTAATTTTTGAAGGTCTGCCAGAACAATTGGCAGAAGTGAGACAGTGATATTAGTCAGGAACAGACAAGAAAATTGGGGTTTTCAAACTGCCTTCTCTCAGCAGCCCCTTCTCCTCATCTTCCTAATGAGTTTAGCTTTCGGTTGAGTCATCGCTCTCTTTGGTTCGATGTGTGTAATTGTCTTTAGGCCTACATGTTTTTGTTGTTGTTGTGAAACAGTGGCCAATCCCTTCCCTGCAGTCAGTATCTTAAAGCAAATAGACAATTTTTTACCCCATCCAGTGCAGTCACTTATTTGATACTACCTACATCACACGAGAGCAGGTGTTGTCAGCTAGGAGAAAGTGTTCCACACAGGTAAGAGTTATATTGGGTAGCGGTACGCAGCGGTCTGATCTCTGCACAACAGTGGGCCTCATGCAGGAACGACACAGACAGTTATCTGTCGGCTTGATCTGTTACGGCTCACTCAGACAAGCTCATCATACAAGAAAGGGTTGCCTTGAACTATTTCAAAGTAAAAAATACAAAAATGTTCCTGCATAACGTCCAAAGTGTTGAATTTCCACAGTAACAATAATCTTGTTGATATTTCCTTACATTTTCAATCTGATGTGTTTGTTTCCTGGTTTGTTTCAGTGATATAACCTCCATATGCATGTCAAACTAATACATTCTTGTATGGTTTGAGTGGATAGAAAATATTTTTTACCAGAACGTGTTCCTGAGGATTATTTTGGGGTCATTTTGACAAACCTTTCTAATGTAAAACAATATTTAAAATTTTCAATAATAAATAATCACCTTTTATGCATCAGCAGATACTAAATGTTAAATTCCATTACACCATTGCATCACATCAAGCTGACTCTTGCATACACCACACAACAAAATAATGTTGGAAGAATGTGACCATGTCTGTGTTATACTCATTACAGGGAACAGGTTCTTTACAACTCGGCGGATTGCCTGCACCAACATTTCCAGGTCAGTGTTCCAGGTTTGAGATTAAAGCCATTTCTCCTAGTTTAGCCTACAAAGAAAAGACTGCATTGTTTTTAGAAGTCACATGGCTTTTATAGCATTCAGGAGATGGATTGGGGTATGTTCGGTTGAGTCTTTGCTGAAATGGCCTTCAATGGTCTTAAATAAATCCTTTGACTTAAAAAAGATCTTTTCTTACGCCTTTCACAAAAGTCTGGTGTAAAGTGTGACAATGTTCTCTGTAGTGTTTTACTGAGTTTCAGTTCTCCCCTCAACAGAAAAGAGTCCAAGACAGATGCCTGATGTTTGTCCCTCAGCTGTTGAGCATACGCGTGAGCCTGAAATGGTTCCAGGAACCCCAGAGGTAATTTTAAACAATTGCTTACTACAGCGCCGTTTTTCTCAATCTAACTGAAAACCTTACAAACACCAACAACAGCACAGTTGGCACTGACTACAGGCTTGCTAGCATGCTAACTCATGTGTTTTGGTGATATAAACATAGCACAAAAAGTAAGGAAATTTGTGTTTGGTAGATTATTTCTTTGTTGTAACAATCCTTCACGTCAATAAATCTTATACCGTTGGAAAGCCTGTTTATTTCCCTTTTAAATGGTGCCACATTTGTAAGGAACATGCATTTGTGGGATGAGCAGCACAGCTGAGTATGTGGGTTGCGTCCATGAAAAATGTGCCAAAATTCTCCTATTCTCCTGTTGGTATTCACTCATGTTTTGAGTTGTTTGTTGAATTGGATGATTGAACTCTCGATCAGTAACAGGGAACAAACAAGAAATATTGGCAATTTTACACTTTATTCATTTAATACACCATCAGGGAGAGAATGGAATGGCCTGCCATGAGTCCAGACCTCAACCCAATTGAACACTTTTGGTATCAGCTTGGGTGTGCTGTACGTGTTAGTGACCAACACAACCACGATGGCTGATCTGCAACGACTCTTGGTTGAGGAATGGAATGCCATCCCACAGCAATGTGTGACCAGGTTGGTGACCAGCATGAGGAGGAGGTGCCAGGCTGTTGTGGCTGCGTATGGATCTTCCACCCGCTCCTGAGGCTGTATTAAATGAATAAAGTGTCAAATTGCCAATATGTCTGGTTTGTTCCTTGTTACCGATCGAGAGTTAAATCATCCAATCCACCAAACAACTCAAAACAAGAGTGAATACCAACATAAGAATAAACTGTTTAGTAATTAGCATTTAGCAATTTTGACAAATTTTTCATGGGCGCAACCCACATACTCAGCTCTACTGCTCATCCCCAAAATGCATGTTCCTTACAAATGTGACACCATTTAAAAGGGAAATAAACAGGCTTTCCAACGGTATAAGATTTATTGCCAAGAAGCATTGTTACAACAAAGAAATAATCTACCAAACACAAATTTCCTTATTTCCTTACTTTTTGTGCTATGTTTAGTTTGCGAAGTCAATTTTTTTTTTTTACATTTTCGCGGGGTGTCCTGCATCCTGATTTTGATTTTGTTTAAAACTAACCTGGATAATATGCACACTTGTGTATTAAACAAAACATGCCTCTAACTAAATTCTGTGGTAAGAACACTCCTATTCCTCAGTAATCCTTATCCTTAATGATAGTGTTTGAATGACTGAGATACATGTCGAACCTTTCCTGGCAAAGCTTCACTCATTGTAATATATCCTCTCTTGGTAGTTTGAAGAAAGGGGCCGGTATGAGTTGATGGGCAGCTATGCTCAGCTCCAGAGGATCTCTCGGGACACAGAAGGTATGTGTGAGCACATCACCATCGTCTTTCATCATCTCCATGCCAACATATAAAATGGCACGTCTCTCTTCTCTCTGCTTTCCAATCATGACACCTTTTTTACTGCTGCTACAGAGTTGCTCACTTCTCTTCTCATTCTTTTTCACTCCTCTCATCTCCCCCTACCCTTCCCTCTCTTATCCTCTCCTCTCTTCTCCCCCTACCCTTCCCTCTCTTCTCCACTCCTCTCCTCTCCCATGTCTCTCCTCTTCTTTCAACACCACAGCCGGTTTGCTTGTGAAGCCTCCGTTTTTCATCAGCCCCCCGAGGCTTCCTCGGCAGTCCACCTCCTCCTCCTCCTCCTCCTCCTCCTCCTCCGTGTGCGGTAAGCCCAGCTCTGAGCTGCTAAATTGGACGCATAATTAGCACATCGCAGGAGGAAGTCCGAAAGATTTATACCTTTCGTTAACTTTTTATGGAGGCTTGGGGTGGAAGGAATGCACAGTGAAAGCTCTTGTTCACTTTCAAATAGGAAATGTTAATGTTTGTCGTGTCATCACATCCGCAGAGCCGAAGGGAAACTACGAGCGGATGATCTTAACCTCCGAGGCGCAGCGCAGGAGTGACCTTCCGTCTGGTGAATTTAAATCACTGCCGCTCTGCATTAACCTGCATGCCCGGAGCCAGACACTCTTTGTGCCACTACCTATATTTTGATTTAAAGTGTGCACATTATTGTGAACATTTCTGATATTCCCCTTAGAACCAAAACAAAGGCCTTTTTCATTGTTCTGTGGCTTAAACAGCCTTAACATCACACTGCTGAGTTCTTCATATTGAGTTAGTAAATTGATTATCAAATTGATACCAGATGTAGACATTTAATGACAGAATGCTATGTAGGCTCCAAAAGCAATTATACGTTTAGAACTAACAGTATTCATTGTGACATATTTTCACACGTTATTGTTTGTGAGGCGCTAAACTGCTGAGAAACACTTGATTTCACAAGTAATGAATTGAACTTATTATGACCGTTGCAAAACTTTTGATAAAGGGTTTGTCTGGACAATAATGGCCCCTTAAAATTATGCCATTCCTGGTTTGACAGAGGGGGCTGTCAATTCAGAAGAGAAATACAATGTCAGGTCGCCCTAAAACTGCATATTGCAAACTCCTATACTGCTCATTGCTTGGTGATTACATTAGCCTGTAGATTTGTCTTCATGTGAAGTTAGATTACTTTTACAAGGCCTATTGATAATTATGCACATATCCAGGACTCGCCATGAACCACTGATTTGATGATGGATAAACTTGCCTACGGTCATGATGGGTCTAGCTATTCAATAGGTGTAGGGGAAGACCTGTGCCTGCATCCATTATAGTTTCCATTATGGCATTTCTTACCATAGTTACCATCGGCAGTTTTACAGGTGGAGAATGCAGAATGCAAACCACTACCACTCAGCCACTACGTTCAAAAGATCTTCAATGTGTGACATTCAAATGGTCTGCTAAAAAGTGTAATATAATTAGTATTACTTTATATTCATTAATAAGGGGTGCAGGCCTGTACTTTCATGCACACCACATCATCCTACTGTGTTTCCCATAGAGGTGACTCTTAATCTGTGTTGTAGGTGCAGCATTGCCATCCCCAGTGGACTGCAAGATGTCACCATCAGACAGGTTTCTTGGGGACGTCAACTATGTCAACATCCCCATCAGCCCAATGTCCAAGAGACAACTCCACTACATGGAGCTGGACCTGCAGGACCTACAGGAACCCACTCCCGCAATCAGGGGTAACAGTAGCCTCCCCGTGTCTTCTTCCATTGTGTGCTCATTCACATCGCGTTCCCTCACTGTCCATTCTCCATTGCTTTTCTCTATTCTTGTCATGACATTTATGTGGCATAATTCATTGGTAATTAAGTCCTCACATAGAGAATATTGACCTGCTATATTACGTGTGAGGCAAAGCACACTGACACACATCTGATGGGATTATGTGATCTTTGCAACCTTTTGATTTTTTGCTAACTGAACGTCTGTCATTTGCCATTATTTGGCACGCTAACAGATGGTGTTTGTACCTTCTGACAGGAGGGGGCTCCACTAAATATGCCCAGATTGATATCAATGCCACAGAGACTGCACAGAGAGTGGGTGCACAGCACGCGCTGGGACGAGAGGAACGCCTCCAGGAGCTGGAACAGAGGAAGAGAGGGTCGATGAACTGAGACACAGGCACGCACTCAGACAAACACACACACAAACACACGCTGTTCCTCTGACACTGATGCTGACCAGGTTGATTAGCGGATCCCTGGACACCGTTGCCTAGAGGGGGTCGTGCAGTTGAGGCGATGTGGAGCCTGTTGGAGAATAATCAATCCACTTGCACCACGAACAAATTAAAGGAAGATAATAAAGAAAATGGTTGGAGATGTGTTACACATTTGAGATATGTGTTTAAAACATTTATTAGCTAAGCTTTTAAAAGGTTGTTAACGATCTCATGTCGCCACTGGACATACGATAATGATGATAATGGTCTAGTAATGAGAGTTAATCATGAATAGCTTTCCTAGAGAAGCTATTGGCTCTGAAACACGTGTTTTCAAATTAACACCGGGCCTGAAGGCAAGCTCCGTCTTCAAATTAAAGATGCATGGGAGACCTTTTATGCTGATGTGAGCTCTTGCATTGATCTGAGCTGTACATGACTCATTTTAGCCTTAAACAGACTGTTTTTTACTTCAACTTTTTGTATGACAACGTGCCTGTAGAGGGATCACAGCTAAACCGTGGTGCAAATTGTCTATGTGCCTGTGTGTATGTGTGAAGTATGGAGGATTACGTATTATTCATACCTTTTATACAATAAGAAGATATAGCAGTGTCATATATGCAGTTGCATGGACTGAAACAATACACATTTATATACAGTTTTTATTCATTCAAGTGTGTTTTTGAAACATAAATGTATATTTTATGACGTCAATTCGAATGTTTATCGGTATTATTTATAGGATAGAAAGATCATGTAATTGTATCACATGGATGAATGAGGAGATTGTCTACGCGAGGATGGAACATACACAGCATATACTGAATGCTTCTTATGTGACCAATTCTGACTTGGACATTTGATTGGTACAAAGCTGTGTACAGAGGAAACTACAAAAGCTGTAAATTTACCTTATATTCTCTTGAAATATTTGTATTGTATTAAAGATTATTTAGCTATAACCATTTTAGCAGTGTTGTTTTTGTGTTTGTTTAGTAGAAACTTAGTTGGCTACAATAAAGACAACAGTATTAAATTCTACATGCAAATGACATTCACGTTTGTACAAATTGTACAAGGAAATTACTGATACATTGTAAGTCTCAGGTTCATCTCATCTCACTGAAAGTATTTGTCAGATGTGAAATCACATTCTGGCCTTAGAGATCCTGGCACGTACAGCTCAGTGCTTCTGCAATCAATGAGAAAAACATTTCACACAAACACACTGCCTGTCTGACATCCCACTGGTGCAGATGTCCATTTTCAAAATTATGAACCGGTAAACACCTTCTGGTTTACATTGTAATTCTTTGCACTCGTTAGCACTGATTTCAGTATCTGACATCTTTTTTGTTCAGGGACTGTTGTTCATCTGTCACCAAGACTACAAATGATCAGGGCTGAGTAAGTCAGGGAAAACTGCTTCAATCGGCACAACTGGGATGAGGTTTTCATCAAGACTTTAAGCACACTGCCAACTCTGATCAAAAGCAGGACTATGGCCGCACATCAGCCGAGCTGGAGCAGCACAGGCAGGAGTCCACAACAGGGCCTTACAGTCCCCGCCTTCCAAGGACGTGCTCACAAACACACACATGGTTCCTGCAAAATTGGTGGAAATGTTCAACCAATAATACAAAAAGGGAATCATGCATCACACATAAAGAAATACACATGACTTTAAAGACTGTTGAGATTTTTTATTATTTTTTTTTTTCTTCCTCTATGGATATCAATGGAATAATGTACTTGACCAAATATAACAGTAGGCATGTGCATAAGAGATGTTCAAATTATTTGCACTTCAGGTTCCCAATAAGTCTAGGGAATGGTGATGAGAAAAACTGCACTGCACTGCACAGGCAGCCAAGAGCTTGATGATAGGTCTAAGGGCACTGGGCTTAAATAATAGATCCAAAAGGTGGGTTCAAATAAGTCTGGGTGACTACAACCATGGTGCCTCCCTCAAAAGCTAATTCGTTCCTACCGAAAATGAAAAGGGGCTGCATCTCAATGTGGTCACCTTCTCAATAAATGTTTTCCCTTGGCAGAAGGCCAGAAGGCCTGAGGAATCGAACGGTGAAGCACTTCAGTCTTACCCTATATTCTATTTGAAGACGGAATCGAACGGTGAAGCACTTCAGTCTTACCCTATATTCTATTTGAAGACCAAAAGGAATCCTACAGGAGTGAGTCTACCCTTTAAAAGAGGGAAGGTAGAGGTAGGTAGGTCTTTCAAAGAGCAACCTCAACCTGCACTGCCAACTGATTGGACTAGGTTTTATTGAGCGGACTGCAGTGCACATCTTCTGAAAGAAAGTAGACAAGACAAAAAAAGTAGACAAAAGAGGACAGTGAAGATAAACACCAATCATATTATTGGATCCTGATTGACTTCATAGTGCAAAAGATGGAATGACTGAATCTACAAAACAGTGTGAGGTTAGGCAAGAATTAGGCAAAAAAACCAGTGACGCGTACCGCACAATAACCATTACAATTAGATCTTTACATAATTTGTACAATCTTTCATGCCCCTTCACGTGTTTACATGATATGCATGTGCTTCTATCCTTGAAACAATTATGAGATTAAAACAATGACTTTCTGGACGACAAAAAGAATGTCACAGACACACCCTTATGTTTTGACAGGCAACAATGGCATAACAACAGAATGATGACTATAAAATACCACTGAATCATTTCTCTATAAAAGTGGAAAATCTTTACATTTCAGATGAGCTATGTACATAAAGGCGGAAAAATAATTACAGATGCGGAGAAAAATGAGTCAACTCTTCTGTTGCCATGGAAACAGAAAACAAAAGGGAGCTTAAAGTTCGTTGTGCGGGAGACCATCGGGGGAGATCTTATTGGTCAAGTCCTGCATGTGTTTCTTCATCTGGAGAAAGAAAATAAACCATCACTAGGAGTTATATTCTCAAGAGGATCACAAGACCTTGAAACTACCCAACACCCACCCTCTTACTATGAGCTCCATTGCACTGCATTACATTAGAGAACCTCTACATGGTGTTGCAATATTAATGCAAATGTTAGTATTTCATGCTGACTTCCTCAAGACTTAGACACCAACTGTTAGGACCCCTGCCTACGTACGTGCTATCTCAGTATTGTCTGTCACTCCCACATAAAGTGGAGGGTGTGGAGACACTACAAGAAAACCAATGCATCAAGCCCAATGTACCAACACATCTGAACGCACCTTGTAGCCCATCTCCCTGGTCTTCTCGGCGAGGGAGTTGTACTTCTCCTTGTTGCGCATGATGTGCTCCTTGTCCCCCAGCGCCTCCACATGCTGGAGCTTCTGGTGGGAGAGCTCTAGCTGCTCCTGGTAATGCTGGTGCTTCTCCACCTTTGTCTCAAAGTGTTTCAGCTCTTCCTGTGAGGACATTGGAGAGAGGGAGGGAGAGGGAGAGGGAGAGAGAGAGAGAGTGAGAGAGAGAGAGAGAGAGAGAGATGGAGGGGGGCCAATGGGAAGAAAGCATGTAAAACAAAGTTGAGATGAAATGATGAAATGCCAATGAGAAGCAGGAGATAGACAGGGAAAGGGGGATGAAAAAAGAGACGACTCAGACTAGACAAAACCACAAAACTTGTGACCACAAAAGCTGAAGACTTTAAAGCTTTGGTCGAACCCAGAAATGTAACAAGGACTTACAATAACTTAGTAAAACGCCAGTTTCAGTCAGTACAACTGAAATTGAATTGAAGTAAATTGTCCACGCTCCGTTTAAAGTCCCTGTTCAGCAAGTAAGCACACATACACAGAAAAAAATAAAATACAAATCGGGTGCTCTCTCTCCAAAGAGCTGTTGCTTGGCAACAGTAGGTAACAGCTGCCACTTCTACCCGCACTGGGGGGCAAAGTCTGAGTTAGGTCTGAAACAAACTTACCAAAAAATGTGAGAATGTTGTAACTTCCACAGAAAACTCTAAAGGTGTAGTTAGGTTATAAACGCACCTTCAGTGAGTCCAGTTCATCTTCCGTGAGATTGGCTGTCCTTGCCATCTCCCACAGCTCAATAACTCTGGGCTCCCGGAACTCTGAGAACAGAAAACCACCGTCATGATTCACCATGAGAGGGCAAAAACGGAGAACACAGAAGACAGAGAGAACACCGCTCCGTTAAAGCAAATACACTGCCATAATAAGTCAGTCTTTATCAGAGGGTGTATTTTCTTTTGACCTCGGTACATTATCAATGTGAATGCAAAGTGCTAACAAACATCACAATAATTTTCACAATCACGTTTTTCTCAGTCGCTTTTGTATATTTCTTGAATCATCCTTGACATTTTCAAAACAGTAAGTACATTTCTAGAAACAATTTGTACAAACAACACCACACAATGGATTACCTGCAAATGCCTGTAACTTGCTCAAAAAACTTGGTTTATGTCTTAGAAGTAAATAACTGTCAATCAATGTCAGTGTCATCAAATGATGTAGGAGAATGTTAGCAATACGCTGAAAATAACTTAATAGACTGGACAGTAGCAACATTTGCAAAATGTTCAAAAGAATGAGAAATTGCTGTTATGACGACAAGCGACCTGATAATAAGGAGGTTAGACAAAAAGTTTTCAGAATTTTAAGTCTGATCTGAGAAATGTACCAAAGCGACTGAGGAAGAACTGTAAATTGAATTGCATCCAACAGGACACGCCTCTCACCGCTGTCTTCACTGAAGCCCTCGTGGCTGATCTTGCGCAGGCGCTCAAAGCCGTTGTTCAGCTCTCTCATTTTCTGTTTCAGCTCTGTGTGCTTTTGATGCACCGCATGCTCCTTCACGTCCCCCTCCAGGGGTGAGATAACGTTCTTATGTATCTCTGGGGATCCAGACACAAGACACAACACCAATCAAAGGGAGGACGACGTCCCAGAGACCCTCTTTGCGTGTAAAAGACAAATCCTCACAGTCATAGTTAAAGCCTTGTCACGCAGGCACGTCAACAAGAGCTAACTTTCAAAATAGAAAAATGAGGATTTATCAAATCAGCGCTGAGTTTTGAAAGTTAATACGTTTCAGGGTTTCCCTTTTCCCTTCCATTTCTGTCTGGAGCCAACATGCCAGCCAAATGCGATAGAGACTGTGATGTGACGTACGTGCTTTGGCCTGGGGACCAGCCGTTGTCTGAATCTAATGGGCACACTGCCAGAGTGACAGATGACATTTCCACTGAGGAAATGAGACAGATCTAACCATATCACCCCTGTGGAGAGCAGGATCCACAGATAAGACATACAAGAACAGAGAACCTGAAATAGCAAAGACCTGCCTATCTTTTAAGCAATACAGTATGTTCGTCAACTCCAGGCAACACGGAACATGCCAATGACGATGCACGATACAAATAGAAAAGGGCAAATCCTAGCAAATTTGTCAATTGACCACATAAGGTTGTTTAACAGCCACATATTACTTTAAAAGGCTAAAGTGCTGAAAATGACCTTCAGTCCTGGTGACAGTATCCATAAAGATGTTGTAGTCGTGGATCTTGTCCTTGTGATGCTGGAACTCTCTGCGTAAACTTTGGAGCTCATCTTCAGAGAACTTTCCAGATGATTTTGCCTAGATGATAAACAGCAGCTGCCTTAACATGTCTTTGTCATAACCAAAAGAACAACTCAATCATGAATCTTTATATTCATATATACATATCACATTATATACATATCTTTCCACAAACTTGCTAAATGAATTAATCTGCACTTAAAATCACTTATGTAATACAGAAAAAAATATTTAAAAAGGAAATTACTTTGTTCCACAGTTTGTCCAGCCTTGGGTCTTCAAACACATCTCCCTCTCTAATGTCATGGTCCTTCAAGTTGTTGTTCTCCAATGTCCTGGTGTCTTTTTTACCATCCATGCCATACTTAGCAAGAATTACTGTAACGAAAAGGAAGGAAGCAGAACATCAATGAATAAATCATAAAACCAATTATGGACTGCTAGCTCCTGTGTTCAATGTCATTCTTTTTACAATCTGAATTTGCTTAGTTCTATGATACTTTGAATTTAGTTTTAAAGTAGATTAACAAAGTAGACATTTGTGTGCAATAACTTGTTTTTTTCCTATTAATTAAGAACTGATTTTGATCCACAGAACAAGAATAAGCTAAGACAATAAGAATGAATCATTTATACATCATGTGTCTAGGCTTTATTGGAGGCAAATCTTTCACGGGATCATGAGTGGGTGGCTTATTCTATGCCATTAGTATTCTACCGTTAAAATTTCGCCGTAGCTTTGCCTCTCTCTCTCCGTTCTCGTCCAACCCCTCGGCTTTGTGCTTCTTCCACTGAAGCTCGTCCTTCTCCTGGATCTTCAGATCGCTGTGGAGCTCGGCCTGTCGTACCGGCGGCATTTGCATCTGAAGTTGACAATGGAGAGGAACGTCTTAATGGTTTTACATTACATTCAACATTAGTCATTTCCAACATGTCTTGGTGGCATGAGAGTCTGACATGTCAGTAGCAGTACGCATACCTCTGCAGCATGCAAAATTGTCTTTCATAAATGAGGCTGATGTCAAGACATTCACACAAATATGTGCATTCGCCTCGCATACCGCTACATGCTACACCCCCAACCAAATAAAACATTCGAATACACTTAGAAATGTCATGGATAAGCCGAATTCGGTTACTCACCCGGATAGCTTTCTCCCAGACCTGATTCAGTTTTGCAATTCGGAATTCTATCGGATTCTTTCCATCTACAGAGGCATCCTGTTCATTAATTTCGCGTGAATATTTCCCTCCCAACGCACCGACACACAGGCACAAAACGAACCCCAAATACTTCATCTCGGTCACAATAACCATCAACAAACAGTTTATGTTTAGTAACAAATCTGGAAATTCACTTCTGCATACTATGAATGTAGGGCAGCTGGAAACCAGGAAGCTAGTCGAGAGCGAAACATCACGTGCGGTGCAGTGGTTTAACTTCGTCGCTGAAAGTGCATGATGGGACATGACGTTTATTTACGAGGTGCGACATTCCAAAATGAATAGAGAGATACATTTATGAAACTACAAGTACAACGATGCAGCTCATCTAGCGTTTTAGCATAAACAGTTACAATGTGGTGCGAGCAAATAAAAAGTATCCACGCATCGAAATAACGGAATATATGGGGCCTGGAGCTGCAGGGTCATGATGTCCAAGCAAATATTTCTGTTTGTGTTATCAGTCCCGGTTTTCATCCAGTGAATGGCATGATCTCACGTGTAAATTAGTGGAGAGGAAGAATTCACATAATTCCAATTCTAGAATTCTGAAGATAATTAAGTTTTGACGACAAGTTGTCAAAATAAATTATTTTTTGATCTAGCCTACCCTGAGTTATCTGATAGACTTACTACACAAAAAAGAGATAAGTTATGGCGAACAACCTGGAATTAAGTCTGAATACCCTAGATGTTCATGACAAAATAGGAGAATCACCCATTGTAGATAACAACCAACGGCCAGTGGTGTCTTACCAAGTTGCCGGACGATCGCTCCGCAAAACCGAGCAGAGAGACAAGCATTTTGCAGCAGAGAGAAAGTTCAACTCTTCAAAAAACAGATGGGTTAGTTACAAACACATTTGGATAGGCTAAATAAGTCATTAGCCATGACCTATAGGCTATTGGGCTACCAAACCACCATAGCCTGAATAGGATAGATTTACAGATAGGCCTACTAAATTAGTCACCATCGCTATTTCATCTCATTCTATAGGCTACACAAGTAGATAATGTTAAACCTACATTTTTGCAGGACAGTTTGGGGTGCAAGTTAATGGGTGTCACTTAGTCAGTATCCACACTATGCCTATTTCAATACTGCCTTTATGAAATTGTAGTTTGAGAACTTAATGGAGCTCTTGTTATTCAGACTGAGATTTGTTGGGTGTAAGCAAATTCCACTGTGTAGACTAAAGTCTTTCAAAGATTAACACATACACTTGTTAAGTTGATCTTTTATCCTGTTAAAATGGAGCACCTTTGTTCAGGTCAGACACAGGGTAAATCATTATCCTGCCTTCCAAACTCTTTAAGGTGTTGTTTTAGACCTGCTTCTTGTAACATTAGAGTTTTGACTGTATTCCACACATTCTTTTGTTTACATTAATCAAAAAATTGGGAATAGCCATACACGGAGAATGATAGAATGTGTAAATCATTTGAGTTATAATGTGGTGTATTATTTATATCGTCATTATCTTATTTATATCATCAATATATAAAATATATTCGTCATATACTGTAACTCTGTTAAGTATTTCACTGTAATTTATTAAGTGTTGGGGAAATTGTTTTGATTGTTTTGAAAACCGATTTGCTATTAGGACCTGACAGAATGCTCAGAATTCTTTGTGAATTTTGTTCATGTTCCACAGTATGATTTTCACAACTGTGGAATTGTGATTCACAATAATTTCAATCAATACGAGATAGTGTAGACTACTGTAGACTCTGATGTCAGTCACTATGGAGGCAAGGCACTGGTGTGTTAAAGGAAGCAAAATGCTGTGGTAGCATCTCTATCACCCAGATTTAATCTGATGGCGTAAGCACTGACCTTGAGTCAGCCTCCATTAGGAGGCAGGCAGCATGCAGCAGGTGTCCTTGCTGCTTCTGGCATCTTCCTGCGGCCACTCAAAGGCTAAATTAATATATTCAATCAGGAAACACTGAAGCCATTGAAGACACAAACATCACACTAAAGAGCTTTCCAATGACTTACATCTTCATTTGGCTACTTACACTAGAGATACCCCAGGGGTGAGGTCTTTGCCATCTTAAATTTCATCTCATTTGGGAGGCAAATCTCTCTCTTGTGTAAACCTTATGAGCCATCTGTGCTGTTGCAAGAGTTCCGTTTGCTTTTGTGTGTATTACGTATTTCATATGGTAGTGCAAGTAAACCATCTATCTTCAACTGAATGTAAAAGCAAGTGTAGAAAGCAGTCATACTCATACTCACCTCAGTGTTTGGATAACAAGACCTTTTCAGTGTGTGTGGAAAAGACATGAGTACAGGAATACAGAGTTGGATAAATGCCTGTTGCTTGTTGTGACACACACAATCACAACCGTCACAAGCATGACTCATGGCATCAATCTGCATAGAGAAATGCCTTGACAACTCAAACAGTTCTTGTGACCACAGTGATGTTATTACCTCTCCCAGTATTACTCAGACTGACTTTCTCTCTCTCTCTCTCTCTCTCTCTCTCTCTCTCTTTCTTTCTCTCTCAACAGGTAAAACAGTCCAGGCTAAGACAAAAAAGTAGGCAAAAATCGAGGATCATTGCCACCAAGACCCTGAACTCTGGCAGACTCAATAACAATGTAAATGTGTGGACTGGGGAAGGGAAACTCAGCCCGTCTGGAAGATACCTCCAAGCCCCTGAGGACAAGTTCCTCGAGGACATGCTCTCTGACCAGCCCCGATTCCAGAGCAACTCCCAGGTTAAACCCATGAAATACTGGGAAAAGGCTGCTGCCACCATACCAGAGTACCGTGGACCCTGGCAACCAGTTGTGGAGACCATGCCCCCAATGAACTTTGAGTTTTACAGTTAAATTGCCACAAATGGCTAAACGCTTAATGCTCTTTATTTTATACAGTAAAGACCGATATTTGTGTTTGTATTTGTTGTCTATTTTTATCCATATGTTGGTAATACTCAAGATCTGCGAGACACGTTTAATTTTAGACTGACTATTCACTAAACAGCTTTAGGCAGATGTAGCCCCATGGCAGACATGGAGATGTGAATTTTCCCATCCATCTCTAATCTTAACCATGTTGGAGCTGTGGCCTGGTTTACCAGCAGAGGCCACCAGAGATTCCTCAGGAAGAGCGAGAGAGAGGGGGAGGTGAGAGGTGGTGGCAGGCTGGGGGTGGGGGTGGGGGAGGGCGAGGGGTGTTATGGAGAGTGAAAATTAAGGGGGGAAAAAGAAACGAGGAGATAGACAGATGTGGTGCCAGTGAGAGGTCACTGACCTTACTATCCGGAAAAGTCTGAGAGAGCAGACACGTCCCACTTGCCCCTCAAAACCTTGGCGCTGGATAATGGCTCCCACTCTGGCTCCAGGACACTTACATCATACATAAGTAAGGATTTACTGGGGAGACCTGCAGAGTGTACTGAGCAATGTGTCTCTCCAGCTACCATAGTAACAAGGAACTGGTCTGGTCTGGATATTAGTCGGTGAAGTGACAGGTGAATGTTGAATATAGAGGCATATCCTATTGGGCATTCCTGCTCTTCAAACCTTAAGTCCTATGTACCCACTGAATGTGCGCTAGGTTAGATCATATCTAACACACCAAGAGAAATCCATGGACAACATGACGAGTTTTCATGAATATAATTCACACTGCATTGCTCCTTTCTATATGAAAGCTTTTGATTAGGGGCACTTCGGACTCGTGCTACTTTGTGTTACATGTCACTTTTGTCTGTCATCACCTTCATCTTTACATCTACCATGATAGGTGGCATTTTAATAGAAAAAAGAGATACACTGCAATGATACTGTTCTCTCTCTCTCTCCCTCTCTCTCTCTCTCTCTCTCTCTCTCTCCCTCTCTCTCTCTTTCCCACACACAAACAGAAATACGCAACACATTTTAGGTTTCAGCGGCAGAAGTATTTCCAGTTGATGTTAATCTGTAGTTTCAGACGGTTGACAAAAACCATGAAGATCAGCAGAGGGGGGATTTTTTATTCGATTTCCACTCTGAGGTCTTCGGCAACCTTTATATTGTGGGCTTTCTAACCACCTGGCTTCCTTTGATGTGATGCCCTTACTCTGTGTGATTTGATAAGAGCGGCTAATTTTCAGAGAAAGGCCGGGTGCTTGACTGCAGAGGCCCTTGAGGCATTACTTACAAGGAGCAGTTGCAATGCAATCTTGTTTGGTCTTTATTGCTGCAGTCTATCCTGTCATTGAAAAACCCTTGAAAAATGTCGGCCTTACACGTTATTTTCATTTTTTTCTCCCAAACACTTTAATAATATAGTGTAAATACCATAGCACTCACTGGAATGAATAGTTTAGAATGTGTATTGAAGAAGAGTCAGGGGTTTGGAAGAAGTAGGGTTAGCAGGATGTTGAAGGAAAATAATCTTTAATTTTTTTTTTTATGTTTTGAGGTAGCAGGCTTGACCTTGAAATACACACATACTGTACACACTCTCTTTCTCTCTCTTTCTGTGACCTCTGATGATAATACAACAGGACTGAATGTTGACCATGGTCAACCCATATACTGACTTTGTGTTGTTAGCACCTCACTTAATCTAGATAAGATCGGACAATATCAGTATGCAGTAATGTCAAGATTAACCACCACATGGTTAAACATGAACTCGTTTGTAGTCCCTTCCCTCTATTTGAACATCTGCTGCAACCAAAAGTCTGGGGATGTGCTGGAGAAGAAGGCACAGTGTATTAGGAAAGAAAAAGAGTTACTTCACTTTAAAGGGAGTCTTAACCAATAAACCTATAGACAGGATTCTCTATAAAGGCTGATATGGCTGTTGAGTCCTATATTGATGTAGGTGATGAGGAGTTGTGGTTGCCCTGTCATTGAGCAGGCCAACTAATCTGGGGGAGCAGGAGGTCATTAAAGAGGAATCTAAACATAGGCATCTTGCCAGTCAGGCTGATACATCGGCGGTCAATAGAGGCCAGATTTTGGCATATATTACTGGGCCAGCTTTGGATAGACACTTTGGTCATTACAGTTTTTTACAATCATTGTATTGATACCATGACCGCTTTTTCACAACACTTAACACATTCACCATATCAGTAGACTACGTGAACTAGACTGTGGATACTTTTGCATTGCTTTGACGCAAAATGCATTCAATGTCCACTTCAATGTAAATTCATGATTACCTGTCGCAGTCAACATTCACCACCGGCAGAACAGCAAATTTTGCAGACATTTAGGTACTCTGTTCAAAACAGTTAATTTCAGGTCAGTTCAAAACCTGATAAAATCACTGTAGATGGAAATATGCTTGATCTTGACAGACAAAGGCAAATATACACTTGAAATCAAACAGACTATTCTAATTGTATTATCTACTATAACTGCTTTACATGTAAGTCATGGGCTATCAATGAGCAAGTGACTCAATAATGAAGGGGTGGATAAGCTATGAAAAAGATAAGAAACATATTATTTTGTTCCCAGTTCATGAAGATACTAGAGTATTGTTCAAGCTTGATAATTGAAGGTGAATGCTGTTATTTTGATTTCTCCTTTTCCCATAATTTGGCATATGTAGAGCAGTATAATATGTGGATCTGTTTTAAAGTCCAGCTATCTTCACCAGTCTCCACTCTGGATAAGGTTCTACCCTCTTTGTGTGTGTATGCGTCTGCGTGTGTGTGTGTGTGTGTGTGTGTGTGTGTGCGTGTGCGTGTGCATGTGCGTGTTTGTGTGTGTGTGTGTGTGTGTGTGTGTGTGTTGAATAAATTGCTTCACTTTTCTCCCAGCCAGGAAAAAAAATGATTACCATTTTTCTTGGGTATGAATACCGTTATGGCCTCTATCCCTTTCTCTGACAGTACAGTAAATGGGAAGTAATACTGTATTTCGAGGCAGCAAAAAACAGACTTTCATGCTGATATTATGTCACGACACACTGCAGTGTTTGGACCATTGACTCATTTGTCATCATTTGAAGCTCATATTATTTGATTGCCAATGCTGTAACTCATGAAACACTGCGAAGCTCACAGAGTTATGCTGCTGAGTAGGCAATAACTGGTATAAATGGAAGAGATAGAAAATGCTAATCTTGCCACTGAACAAAAATACCACCCTCTACGGCACCCAGCATTTTGTCTGGAGGTGGTTTAGCTCCTGTGTGACTGCACTCAGAATAAGAAATGCACTTAGACGCTTTGAATTTGGGTGCTGGTTTTGAATATATGAATAAAACCATATTAGAGACTTCAGAGAGGGCCATTCTAATTATGCATAATCATGTGTATTTAATGACTGTTTTTAGAACAGAGGTGAAGCCATTTGGTCTCCCAGCACAGTAATAGCCCCCGACCAGCACGCCCTGCATTAATGGGTGGGTGGAAGGGTCGCCTGTAGTAGTGGTGGGAGGGGCTTTATAGTGATGAAAAGCTGTCCATTTGCTAGAAAGGGAAGGTGAGGTGAGGTAAAGTGGCACTTTGTGAAAATATGGAATAAAAAACTGTTTTATTTTGCAGTGTGCTGTTCACTGACACATAGAGAGAGAGCAGAAGAGAGATCGTGTGAATATTAATCAGAGCATTTGCCATGCAGCCACCTGTTGCTTCCTGAGGCACTGCCTGTCCTCGGAGCCGCTCTCTAAAACTCTGGAGCCATAAGGGATGCCAGCAGGAATTCTTAGGAAGTGAACCACAGAAAGAGAACTCCAGTCCACCACAAATTATCACGCTTCCAACTGAGGCTTCATTTCCTAATATGGCCTAATATGGTCAGCAGACTGCATTGCCTCTCCTTAGTACAGAGTACAGATAACAAAGTTGGCTAGTTGTACTTGTCTAGCTATCTATAACCTCTGCAGTATACATTTAATGTATACTTTACACACCTACATGCATTACACACTCATGTAGAATACTCCACAGTAAGTAAGTAAGTAAGTTGTAAGTTGACCAACGTGTAAGTCCAAATTTAGTCCATAAACACATCACTCCAGCTGATCATTGTGATTTAATTCCTTTGACTCTTTTGCCCAGCAACTGCTGGAAACACCCATAACCCTTCAGGTCCACTGACAGAAAAATAGAGTTACTAACATTAGATACAGTACGCCTGGCCCCAGGAGGGCAGCGAGGAGAGGAGGAGAGTGTTTTCCCTGATGAGGAAAGGGGTCATGAAGCTTGAAGGTGGGCGATTCATCTTTTATTCATGGAGCACCTCCTGGACTGTAGCAGCTCAGAGCCACACGGCTGAGAAAATAATTAAAAAAAGAAAACATATGGATGGACTAAGAAAGAGAGAAGAAAAAGAGGGATATAAATAGTGTCCTCGGAGATGTGTGATGTGCGAGGGGCATCCCAAGATGCACTGGGGTGCTGTTCCAGCAATGTGAACGAATGCACCTTCTAGCCTAATGGTAGATATTTGGAAGAAGAAAAAAAGGCCTGTTATAATGAGTGCCCCCTAGAGAATCTTTCAGGCCAAAAACAAAACAAAACAACAACGGCAGCTTCAGTGACACCCATGTAATGGTCTTAATCATAGCTTCTACAATCCTGAGAGCAACACAAATGCAAGGTAATTGTAGCAGAACAGAGTAATGGACTGCGTCCCTGCATCATTACCTGACCTTACCTTACAGAAGCCAATGCTGGTGGCATCATTTTGTGCGTTTACTACCTTAGTTGTTATGTGTCCCTCAGTCTGTTGGCATGGAATGGGCTCATTTTGATGTGGTGCCATTTATAAAAAAAAGTGTGGTGCCAAGTCAGACATCACAGCAAGAGTTATGAAACTGCGAAACTTAAAACAAACTTAATTTAATTTCCCAGATTACCATTTGCCTGGCCCACCTGCTGTTGTTTAGGAGGACAATTTTCAGGAAAATTGTTATTGGATTCCTGATAATTCCTCAGACAATTTATGGTCTAAGCATAAACAAATCTTTCACGACAATATTTTAATTACTGATGTTAAAAAAAGATCTGCAGTTGTTGAAGGATAAGTGATAAATCCTTCTGCATCAAAGGAGTGTCCTCCCTCTGTTCTGACCTTGGACCACAAGAATGGCCTGTATGGCAAACCTGCTGGCCCGGAACAAACTGTTAATTTAGGCTCCCACTCGCATGTAGTTAATTAGCATAACAGATAACTATGCCTCCCTTTTCTACCCCCACCCCCATAACCCCTAAAGTCCAGAACAACCTTCTTGGATGACCCCCTCCTCAACAGTCTGCCCAAGAGTCCCAACAGATACAAGTAAAGGCCAGCACAGCTGCAAATGAAACAGGACTGCAGCAACACTGAAGGGCAACTTAATATATTTCATTTAGATGAGAAAAAGGCTTCTACTTCAAATAAAGTACCACAATGGACAATTTCCTCCATGATCACTGGCAGATAAGTTGTCGCTGATGTTCTTGCTGATGTTCTTCTGTTTACCAGTACTATACAGATCAGCATCACTATCATGATCTGTTGATGTTCCCAAATGGGAAGGCAGTCAGTCAAAACCACAAATAAATCACATGGAAAGATCTGCATGATTTTGTGGATTAACACAGGCAGTACAATTATTTCATGACTGTTCTTATAGTCATTGTGACTTGGAGTCTACTGAGAAAAATGCTCTATCCAGATGGGATGAGCATGCAGGGTGCATGTGGAGAAGATGAAGGGTAAAATCAATGGTAATGGCAAATACCTGAATAGGAGGCACTGCTCTAGTATGCATTCATTAGCATGCATTCAATGGAGGCAACTCACTCTAGTATGTATTCATTGGTGGCAACTGACTGCCCGTTTATTCTGGTATGGATTCAGTGTTAATGGCAAAGACCTAAATGCATCTCCCGAAATGTGAATATTGACAAACATTCACTACTACACATGTAAGCATTGTTAGACTCATTCATAGACATTAGCAGAAAGCACCTGATCTGAAGTAATGTAACAATTCTTGCTGTGTAACAACAGTCTCCAAAACCAAATATGAAGCATCATTGATGAAGGTCATTCATTAACTGTGTTTACTGCCATAACTGTTATAGACTGTCATATGGATAAACAGTAACTGGAAGTGCAGTAGTCCTTATGGCCTTTATTGTTGTTAAAGTCTACCATGTCCATAAACATACGGCAACATGTGACCTGAGCAGGCATTTGCCATGTGTTTCAGCTCTATAAACGCTCTACCTTTGGTTCATGTTATCAGCATGCGTTAAACAGATTCACTGTGGCCTGCCTGACTGTGTGAAATCTGTCGATGGTCTTTATTTGAAGTGCATTGAGCTGTGCTGTTCTCCTTTGTGCCATCTGAACAGTCGCCAGTTACCTTTGTACATGCAGTTATTGTTGGAAATACCGTAGTAAACAAACCTTTATCACCAGCTTCACTATGCCTAGGGGAAAGAGTCCTCTGAAGCTTGAGGCTGTAAATACTTCAAACATGCAGCCATACACACACACACACACACACACACACACACACACACACACACACACACACACACACACACACACACACACACACACACACACAGGTACATGGCTGCTCAATCTGTTTTGCTCAGTAGGGCTATCAAGCCCTTGGGATCCTGTGGAATAAAAGGGAAAATATATGTAATTGTCCAGTCATGTCCTCATGGAATAGGAAAGAATAAAATGGCCACGTTGTGCAGCCGTAATCAATAAGAGCAATAACACTGGCCCCTGCGCACCAGGCAGCTCAATTCCCAGGACTTACAAAGTAGGTGAGAGGGTGGCGAGGACAAGTGGGAAGAAGAGATGGCTTGAGTGGTTTGAAAGAAACAGTGTGATGTCTCTGAATCCCTGACCAATCATCATGCCAACCAAACATCCCCCCGCCACAATGATACATATTCACTTCACACGCGCCCCATTGGTGGTCGGGTTAAGACACACAGGCGCTAATAGCTTCATGTCTGTTCAGATAGATCTGTCCCTAATATAATGACAGAATTTGGACAGATTGGACAGATTGCCTGTCCCTCTGAGAGGATTGTGTGTAATACTGGGAGTCGCAGGTTGTCTTCTGCAGCCCAGTAGACTTGATTAATGCACAGAATGCAGGGTCCCAGAGGAGAGCCATAAGGGATGGTGGTATGCTGTTTTGAGATACTATGGAATAACTAAGCATAGAGTTTGCCCATGAATAAACATGAGAGGACTCACACGTGTGTCTGGAGATGTGCCTTGTGATATTATCACTGGTTTACAAGCTGTGTGTGTGTGTGTGTGTGAGTGTGAGTGTAAGGGTGAGTGTGAGTGTGAGTGTGAGTGTGAGTGTGTGCGTGAGAGTGTGTGTGCGTGTGTGTGTGTGTGTGTGTGTGTGTGTGTGTGTGTGTGTGTGTGTGTAGGTCATCATATGGGCTTCCTGATAAAGTCATTGTCTGTGGATGTGGACTGTATAAGTGTTGTATTGTAGTATTAGTATTCTGTATCAATAGGTATAGACAGTTGCAGGCTTTGTGAGAACACACTGGATTCAAACCCCTTCTAAACCTCAGTTTGAATTGTCTCCCGTGGCAACGAGCTGCAGCTTGTTTCGTTTGTTTCCCATAGATTGCAGAATGAATTGCTCATGCATTCTGATTAGTCAGGCCTCATTTCCCTTGACCGTGTAGCTATTGTTGGTGTTAGCGCTCTGTGCCGTGCTGTGTTGTGTTGTGCTGTGCGCTTGTCTTCCTGCTGCCAGGGATGGTGTGTTTGTATCCAACACCTTTTAGGCATTAGCCAATATGGTTCCATTGGGTAGCTTGTTCACCAGGCTAACATAAATGATGGCTTAGGAGTGAAGCTAAGGTCGGCTATAGTTACTATGACTCTAAGTTTTCATCCAGATTGGGTCTATATTATCCTCCCCTATGTTGCTGATGGTCAGTGTGCCATCCCTTGTGGCACCTTCCCCCAAGGTTTTTCCAAAATGCATTTTCTAGTATATGCTGATTGCATCATGACTAAATGCATAATGGAAATAATATTTCATATACACCATTAATGAAGAAATTATGCAATTATTGAATTTGTTAACTGAACTGAAAGAGAGAGAGAGAGAGAGAGATCAGTGTGAGGTTTCTGTTCTGTTTCTGTACTGTCTGTACTTAAATGTGCAGCAACTTTAGTTAACGGTCATGCCATCTGCTCAGGTTGAAAATTCAGAAATTCATCCTAAACGCCTGAGCATTCACAATCCTGTCTGCATACACATTTAGGATTCATATGCTTATCTGTGTTTGACCCCTTCTTGCCTGAGTGAGGCACACAAGCACACACATGTTTCATCAATATCCATTTGGTATTCCTTCCACCTCGCTCTCTAAAAGCAACACCTCTAAAAGTGCAAGAAAAAAGGCTCTTAAAGGACCCCCAGGAGTCTGAGAGTATTTTCAGACACATTTTCAGATTTTGGCATGCTCTGATATTGTTGTCAATTTGAACAAATGTAAGTAGTGTTTTCAAAGTCACATTACTGTTTTGTATTCAGTACAAGTTCAGCTAAAGTTATATTTAAGTACTATGTATGTCATGATTGTACATTAAAAAAAAAGAATGACCAGTGTAAGCTATAACCCCCTCTCTATATTTCCCTACCTGTGCCTGTCTGCAACTAGTAAAATCTTTGACACTCGTTTGTTCAGATGTCATTTCTAAAGACATAATTTCCTCCAATATTTCCTTGTTCTTCTACTTCAATAATGAAATGAACTTTTACCACTGATGACTAATGAATGTGGAGCTCTACTAGTGTGAAGAGCCTCATCTTCAGTTATGGTCAGAGGGTCCTCTATGAAGATAGGGAAAATATAATCATAATCATATTCTCAGTCAGGGACGTGCACAGGAATTTTGAAGGGCCATTGCTCTGATGTTCATGTTTGTAATCTACGGCGGCTACGGGCCCCCAAGACCCACAGGCCCAGGTGCGCATCGATTAAGTCACACAAGACAACCGTGACCGTCTCTCGAGGCAAAAATGCAGGCTCTCATGTGCCGGTCGCGTGCAGCACCGTAGCTACAGTAAAGTAAGGGGCTTTCCCTAACTAGCTACTTTACCCTCCCCTTACTCACTTTCACTGTCGTTGCCCATAGGCTACTTTATGAAATGTTTTGGGTGGCGATTTTTTTTATGTAGGCCTACTGGAAATTCTGCAGCAGTTATACTATTTTAAAACTTTTTTTTTTCCTTCAGAGGGGCAGCTTGAGTCGAGGGGGCCTGTCCCTGTTGTCAGTTAAAGTTTTAAAAGCCCTTATTGTGCTGACATATATTTGGGCCATTAAAATACTTTAGGCTTGATACATGATGATTACATGAAGCTATTGAAATCCATGGTTTCTGAAACTGACAGTCAGCATATCCCCTCTGTGTTCATAAGAAAATCCACTAGATTTGTGCTATGTGGTTAATGGACATACTGTTTAATATCCCATTCATAATAACATGATCTGATAATTCTGATAGGATGCACACTCATTTGCAGTGCGCATTCTATGTACACCTAAAGTAATTTATTTCTCCTCCACTTGGGAATGCAAGCAATTACAATACAGTAAGGTAGACATTAGGGTAAAATGACAGGAACAAAGATTGGTTATATGGAGCAATCAAAACGTATAACAGAGAGAAAGAGGGAACAGAAGAGAGAGAAAGAGAAATAGAGAGATAGAGCAGCAAAAGCGAGACGGAGGGAATTAGAGGAAGAAAATACAGATTTAGTTAATCTTGCTGAACAGTCTGCTGGGAAATGAAAGGCATGCGGGAGCACTGCACTTAACAAAGCAGCGATTACTGTAATTGCAAATGAAACTGAGAATTAATTCGGCAAAGATGCACCTCATCATGGGCATAATAGTGGGTCCAATGGGAAGCACTATTCCATGGAATCGCTAAAACCTGCAACATTTTCATTCAGCTGGTTTGATTATGGTGAAGTCATATGTATCAGTGCTGTCCACTACCCTAGAGAAAATCCTGTCTACTGCCCAGACAGTGTGTTGTACTCCCATTTCAGTTTATTCTTCAGTTTTTGTTAAGGACTTACATATACTTACATCCAAAATATATAGAATACAAAATAAATATATACATAAAATGAATTACAATTTAAAAAGTATAACATTAAACATCCCTATCGGATATAGCCTTTTATTATTATTATTTGGGTATGTTTGTAAATGCTGTGAGATTTGTTTTGCAATGAACAGGCAAAAATCCTTACACAGATTTACACTGTGTGACATAAGTAAATCAAACATGTTGGTAGGACAATCCTGTTATTAAACATGTCACATGTTACTCACCAAGTACAGCTATATTTACCAATCCTGTTATTAAACATGTCACATGTTACTCACTAAGTACAGCTACATTTACCAACAATTTACAACCATTGTGTGCTGACATTTCACTGTTCCTCTTCACACTTCCTTCTTTCTACAGAGACAATGTTTGCTTGTTTCACGGCACATCCAGGTATGCTGCTGTTCAAACAGAGAACTGGCTCTTCTTCATGCTTACACAAGCTGTTCCTCTCTGAAGCCATCGCGCGCAGCTCCATCCTGACCACAGCCCCCAAAACAAGCACTATGGTTCTGATGCCTCAGCACAAAAGCTCATGATTTGCCTGTCAGAAACCCACTGAGGCAAACTTAACAGCTCTAGATAAGCTCATACTGAGACGGCGAGCTCTATATGAGACTTCTCCAAAGGGGGATTTGAAGTAGATTTCAAATGCATCTGGAAAATGAAGGTGCTCCATTTTAATGCACCAAACGATTGGATTTTCCAAAGGCATGCACCTTATGAGGTGTGGACTAGCCCCTGTGCTGTGTGTGTGATTGAGTGCTGGGTGAGTGGGAGCCAGGTGCACGGCTCCAGCCCTGGGAGCTGAGACTCAGCACTGTGGAGTGACTCTGCACCATCAGCACACTTTTAGATGGCAGCGCTTCAAAGCCCACTAGAGATGACTCCAGGCTGCCCGGTTCACTGGAGGTGTGTCAAAAAGAACAAAGAGACAGACAAACATGCACACAATGACACACACACACACACATAGAGAGACAGACACATACAAACACACACACACACACACACACACACACACACACACACACCGACAGAGAGATAGAGAGAGACAGACACACACACGTACACACACACACAAATACATGGAGCAGGGTTCCTCATTTGCTGAATAATCATCTTTTACTGTCACACATATTGTGTGTTTTGAACACAGAACAAGCTTTCATATCATGAGAAGAGAGAAATAGGCTGTCAGAGGGGTTGTTTTCTGAGCCCTTTGCCTTGATGTTTTGTCAGAATAAAGCAGAATTTGATATATGCTTCATAAGGAGTGTGAGCTCAAGTTGATTTTATCTTCTTGAAGGCTGTAAGAATTTATTGCGAATTGATAATGCATTTTTTAAACATAAGAGAAAACCAAGTTTACGTGATAGTAAATACACAGTTGTGTTTGTATAAAATCATACAAATTATGGTAAAATTGGTATAACGAAATATGGTAAACTGTGATTTGCAGACATTGGACTCATGAGGACCACTGAAGCGAAGAGGAAGAGAGAGAGAGAGAGAGAGAGAGAGAGAGAGAGAGAAAGAGAGAGAGAGACACATAGTCACTAGGGTGCCACAGGACACTGTTGACATTTCTCTCCCCTCCCCGACTCACCCAGACACCTCACTGGGATGCTGCTGGTGCTGATAGCAAGCCAGTGACATGTCCATGGGAGAAGCAGAAGGCACAGATGGTGTATGTGTGTGTGTGTGTGTGTGTGTCTATGTATGCACGTGAGTTTGTGTGTATGTGTGTGCGTGTGTGTGTGTGTAAGAGAGAGAAAGAGAGAGAGATGCTTTGGCAATGGTGTATTGTATGCAGACATGCCAATACAGCCAATTGAATTGAGACAGGCATATATACAGAGTAACACAGACATGTACTGAGGCACACAGAAAGAAAAAAGGAAGAGATACACTGCAGACACACAAAACACAGGGTGAGAGAGAAAGAGCGTAAGTGAGAGCACAAGAGGGAGAGAGAGAGAGAGAGAGAGACGGAGAGAGAGAGAGAGAGAGAGAGCTTAATGCTCAAAGCTTAATGAGTTCTTTCCAGAGCAAATCACCGCCTCTCCTCTTGGGTCCCATCACCTGTCTGTTTCCACAGCCGAGCTCTTTGGGTGCGAGAGAGAAGCAGGAGGGATTTCAGAGAGCAGACACGATATCCTTCCCACCTTCCATTTCACTTACAATTTCAAGGTTTTACTCCTTGTAGAACCTGAGACTCTTCAGCAGCAGGGCCGCAGCACCTAGACTAAATAGAAATCTCCTCACTGTTTCCTCATTCCAAATGTGTTTGTTTTGTTGGTGCCATTGATACACAGATGCTCTGTGGAGGGCAAGAGCTTGGGGAATCCATGAAGCCTCTGTGATCTGTGATCATAAATCTACCTACAGCATACTATATAATGCACACAGACACACAGACACATACACTAACACACACGCGCACACACACACACACACACACACACACACACACACACACACACACACACACACACACACACACACACACACACACACAGCAATACTTCAGGAATAACTGGAAAACATTTTTTGCAATAGCTGGTCTTACTCCAAACGACACAAACAGTTAGGACTCTACATCACGTCACCTTGAAAATCATGTTTCCATTATTGCAACACTCTTAGTTGTCATAAGTAATCGTGTTCAACAAAACGTTGCCAAAGAAACATTATTAAGCATCAGAGGTGTTGGCTCAGATAACACCACAGACAGAAGCTGACAGACAGGTGCATGGCACCGGCTCACATTCTGCATTTCAGAGAGGGAGGCCTAGATAAGCGATAGAAATGGTTTTGGATGGCAACAAATATGCAATTTCTGCATTTTTATTTTCATGTAATTTACTACAATTCAACATTTATAAAGGACTTTAATTGTCTTCTCCCTGTTGTAAAACAGAAAATACAATATCTTTTTATTGAGCATAGTTTCAGTATCTTTGTGCCATAAAGTGGACTACTGTTATTACTGCTCTTTCTCTCCTCGCCACCTAACCACCCTCTGTGGTGCTGAGAGAAACCTAACTACCCTCTGTGGTGCTGAGAGGGGGGCCCGTGGTTTCATAATCCGTCCATGTGTATATGTATATGTATACTATGTATATGTACTGTATATGTAAATGTACATCTACATTATTTTAATGACCTTAAAGCAAAATAAGTCAGATGGCCTGACTACTGGCTTAAGTCAGAGAAAAAAAGAGAAAAAAACTATTTAGGTTTGATAAATGAGGTCAATGGAAAATGCTGAGAATTTAATGACCCATTGAGTGAGTGAATAACACAGCCTGCATGCAGTTTTTGTTGTTATGTGGGGATTATACCAAAGACTGTTGAATGATTACTTAATGGTAATTAAGCCGATATAGATCCTAGGAAGTTTCTGCCATTCGTTGTATTTTGTTGTTGTTGTTGTTGTTGTTGCTGTTGATTTAAGTTATTCACTAATGAAGAGCCAGTGCTAGAAGTCTTGAAGGTATAAAAAGTGCTTTGTTTCATCTTGGTCTCTGGGGGTGACCTCCCCCCCTCCCTCTTTCTCTTTCTCTCTATTTCTCCTTCTAAGGCTTATTACTTGCATTACTTAAAGCATGTTCCCAGTGGCCTTAAGCTTTTTAATTATGTGATCATCTGTGTTACTCACTCTATCTCTGTCTCTGTCTCTCCCTCCTTTCCTCTTTCTGAGTCTGTCTCTGCTCTCTCTCTCTCTGCTCTGTCTCAGGCTTTGACTCCTGCACTTCTCTACTGAAGATGACCCTGGACCATTTGATTCTCTCTCTCTCTCTCTCTCTCTCTCTCTCTTTAACCATTTTCTCTCTCTCTTTCCTCTATCAGAGGGCAACATGGCAACATCAAAGCAAGGCCTACTTGCAGTACCAAGGCAAGGCACTCTGAATTTAAATCTATTACAATGAGAACTTAATTTCAGTGACAATACAATCCGAGCGTGGAGGACTAATTTCAGTGATATTTGACTGAGTGGGCTATTTAAACCAGTGTTATAATAACACCAGGTCCTTGCCCTGAATAAAGCCCAAGGTTTAGAGAGCACGTAGAGCAGACAGCAATGAGGAGAGACACTGCTAAAATACCAGGAAGTCAAGCAGATGGCCTTAGCATACAAATTGTGACTTCTAGTCACAGAGACACACACACAAACACTCCACACACACAATCCATAGATTTGGAACTGACACTGACACTCAAATCATGAGGTGATGTTCAGGACAAATGCTTACCATCATGAGAGGGCTTCAGCCTTCTTAAAACCAAGCGGGAATCCTGGTCATTGATTGTCTCCTCAAAGATAATGAAACCGATTGAATGGAAGGATCTAAAGTCACATACCAGATATGATGAAAATGAACAGCGTGGAGTTTTGCACACGTCAGTTTCAATGCAGGTCTGACCCTCATGGAGCTGCATTCTAATCTGGTGCTTAATGGCTTAAATAGAAGCCTTAAGAAAGAAAGTGTGTCCTACTTAAAAATAGATTACATAAAGCACTGCGTGCCTTTGTGTGTTGGTATTGATTCAGGTGGTGCAAACTAATCTCTTTGCGCATGCCTGAGTAGGTATGGTTTGAATTTGTAAATAAGCTCAGCTGTCCAGCACTACATTGTCTGGTAATTAAAGTACATTCAAATCTAAGGTTGTTAAGAAGCTCTCTGTCTAAGGACATTCTGCCTTAGCTGTAGTTCCGCCTGTCTAGTTAACATCTGGACACCCAACTAGTAGCCAAACCTCCTCTGCCCTCTCATCCTTGACTGATGACAGCTGTCCTCACCACTTTACTTCACTGCTCCCCCTCTCTGCCCATCTCTCTATCTCTCTTTCTCACTTCTACTGCACTAGCAAACAGCCAAGCACCTAAGATAGCCTCACATGAAACACAAACAAAATAGCTGCCAAACACTGGAGAAATTGCCTACTGTGACAACGCCACCACAGTAAAATTGAACAAGAACACAAAACAACATGGAAATAAATAAATAAACACTCACTGCATTAACACAAGCTGGCATATGTCAGATATTGTGTTATGGTTTGATACCAGCAGATGAGCCAAACACCAAAGGCAGAGTGGAATATGAAGGCATAGGTTCAGGGACACCTCGCTAATGTGTAGGTAATGATGGCTTCCTCGGAATGCTGATGAGAATGCTAATGTCCTGCTAATGTGGCACAGGAACCTACGCTTCTCAACGGGGGAGCCCATTCTGCTTTGCTTGAGGCATATCTGGGACAGACTAGCGGGACTTGAGGAGAAGATGGAGGTGCTGTTTGATGCAGTTTTATTCCTCTTTTTCTTTTCATTTCGGCACAAAATTTTAATGTTAGAGAAATCCCTGTGAGGATGTCGGAGCATATGGAGACTTAGCACTGAACTTGTTCATAAGCTCAACTTTTCTACACCAAGTAGGGAAGTAGTGTGGCAATAACTTGCTAATACTGACTGTGTGCTGAGTTCTCAGAAATGGACATCAGGGGACTGCTTGCACTTCAGGAATTTGGATGCACACAGTTAGGCGTAGGCATTTTCAATATCGTATTACTGTTTCACCTTTGAAAACAATTAAATAAATGCTACCGCGGTGGTCAAACTTCACCTCACTCTGTCAACGTGTAGGCTACTGTCCACCTGTTCATGTATAAAGCCCTTCTTAGAATTCATACTAAAGCACAACGTATCCACAGAGCTGGAAAGCTGCATACGCACAAAACAATTCATATGTATGAAACTGGGCGCACACAACATTCCACACACCTTTTCTTTGTACATCCCAATTACTGTGAAATTGGTGCACATGCATGAGCACCACACTCTCCTCCCTCAGTTTCACTCATCTGAATACATTTACATTTACATTTAGTCATTTAGCAGACGCTTTTATCCAAAACGACGTACAAAGGAGAAAACACAAAGGTAGAGAGGGACGCCCCTGCTCTGGTAGTGCTAGGCAGCTCATTCCACTAACGTGGAACTACGAATGAGAATAGTCTAGATTGTCGTACTTGCAGAGACGGCAGTGCTAAACGATGCTCATTAGAGGAACGCAGCATCCGGGGGGTAAAACTTGCCCTTACAAGAGCATTTAAGTTAGTGGGAGCAGAACCAACAATCACTCTGTATGCAAGCATAAGTGACTTGAACTTAATGTGAGCAGCTACAGGCAGCCAGTGGAGCTCAATAATATGCTAATGATTAGAAACAGGCTTAGGCCACCCCTGTGTTCAGATTTAGACAAAATGGTAAAAGCAACCAGCAAATCAGCCAAAAAGGACCTTTTAGCCAATACGAGGTGGAAGTGCTCCTATCTGATGTAAAGGCAATACAAATAACTTAATTTATGAGGCAATTTGTCAGCTCACATTAATAGAATTGCAGAGTGTGGCAGTGGCGATATTGCGGTGGGGTCAGATAATTAAATAATCCTCGGCTGTCTAGGAGTGGCCGAGGGACCAGCCTCGTTTTTAACCAGGTAACCATGGTGTCTTGATGGGCAGTTGAACAATATCTCAAAATAACTGCACACATAAATAAAAAAATTCCAGCATCAAACTAATTGTGTCCCAAGAGGCCACCCCTGTGACCTTTGGATAAATGAATCATGAGTTGATGCAGGCCACCGTGCCACTATATTAGTCAGTCACATTTCTGCATCACAGATAATTGCATGGTGTTGATGGAATGAGAATGCTTTCTATTCATAAAGTCAAATTCTTCCTCTAACGATAGCCAATCACTCCAATTACTTTGCAGCCATTGATGCATATTGGATCTGACATAAGGATGATCTCGTCCCGTCTTGACCAGTCTGCCAGTTTGTATGTGAGGCCCCTCAGGTACCTGACGTACTGTACCTCAGGAATTTGCGATTGTACTTTGAGAAACGCTAAATTAACAACGCCCACGGCCACTGTGAGCTGTATACCTGGAGCTAGAACAAACAACATCGAATCAAACCTAAAACTGATGGCTAATTCTAAACGCAGATTTTCCAAAATTATTATCCACACTGGCTCAAACGATGTCTGTTAATGGCAATCGGAAATCGGCAAGTTAAATTTCGTGTCAGTTTACTCTCAGCAAGCAGATGTCAGACTTGGTAGTGTGCTCCGGTCCAATACTCATTAATCGGATGAGATATGTAGCAGATTATTATCACTCGATCACTGACTATCAGAAGGGTGCCTATGTAATGACGCAGGCTTTATTGACAACTGGCAAACATTCTGGAGGAAGCAGGGTGGCTGCAGAGAGATGGCATTCAACCCTCCCAGGAGGGTGCCAGTCTCCTTTCTAAAAACTAACATATCGTCAAGACAGATTGCTGACAATCCAAAATCAACACTAGGAGGCAGAACTACTACCCTACACTAACCTCTGCTGCCCCAATAGTCCTCCCTCCCTTTCTGCTACTGTTTATGAGACGTGGTTCTGCTCAAGGTTTCTGCCTGCCAGGGAGTTTTCCTCGCCCCTGTCGCCATTGTGCTTGCTCCAGGAGTGTTCAGGCCCTGGGCTCTGTAAAGCACATTGAGACAATTGTATTGTTTTGGCGCCATATAAATAAAATTTAAATGAATTCATAATGTCCTCAAAACTCAATATTTTTTTTATCCTCTACATGACCTTTATAAAATAAAGAGTGTTGAGTAAGAATAAAATATTAAAACCTGATGAAAGAAGTATTTGTTGCACAATACATCACAGTTTCCCAGGGCAATATTAATCTGATTTATGAAACGGCTTTTTCATTAAGTCACTGGCTTGAGGCCAGTCTGAAATATCACAACTTTGGAAGATGAAGTATCAGTGAGAGGTTCATCATAATAAAACATTATTGTTGAATTGTAATTACACATATTGTTCATTTAAGGGACATAACATTTTACCTTCTTTGAGAGTTCATAGACTGTAACACTGTTGCATCTCACTGGGCTAATGATCCTTCTTGTGTGATAGTTGATTTGTTTCCACGGCTAAATGGATAATTGTTTTCCTTCTGTGCAAAGTGTAACACTCCTCTGCTTTCACATATGTAGATTGTTTCCTATCTGTCATGCTGTTAGTTTTATTTGTTGAGAGCTCATGAGGGGAAAGCCCTCTCCATCTGCTAAGACTGTTTATTGTGCTGGCAGTGCAGGGAAACACTGCATGGAGACAATGGGTCTGGATTCGCCCGACTGACGCTAGCTGTGTTTACCTCACTGAAGTGTCAACCATATGTTAATTTAGTTTTTTGTTCATTTTCTTCCAGAGGCTGCCTGTCAAAAAAATAAACATCCCACAAAACAACAACATCCTGGGTAATTCATTTGTCCTCAGCCAAATGCAGGCAGACAAGGAGATGAGAAGGGTGGAATGACTGGCTTTCAGATGGCTGAGCCTCGTTTCGTGGGCTGGGGTCTAAAGCGTGGCTTAGGCTGATATCAACCCATACCCACCTCCCTCTCTTAACCGCACCCTGTCGACGCCTGTGATTTTTTCCCGAGTCAGCTCAATTCCCTTCCTCTTATGGCTCTTTAAATCCATCCTCAATCTGCTTTGGGCTTCTTTGAGTCATGAGTGAGGAGATGGTGTACGGAAACCCCCGTGCCTGATGGATTGTCATGGAGGTATTCGCTCATCCAGTCCCCATCATTCCACATCCCATCACTGTACCATTCTGTCAGAGAGGCGCCCCGCTGTGCAGAATCAAAGCCCCATCAGACTGGAGTGGAGATGGTGCAGAGTGTGGGGATGCTGGAAGGGGGCTGGAAACAAAAAAGATGGAGAGAAAATTCGGAAGCCTCGTCATCCTCATCATTCAAAACAGATTGAGCAGGCCTCATAAATCATTATCCCGTCACATTCAGGGCTGTGATGACGTTTTTGTGGTGTTTATCTTCAGCAGTTAACAACGCAAAACTCTCAGCCCTCATCCGGAGACATGACATGTAAACAAATTAGGGTTTGTCCATCGAAATGAAGATCTCTCATCTGAGTGTACATTTCACAGCTATTCTTCTGCTGATTGTCTTCCATGACACAGGTCTTGTTTTAAAGCCCCCTTAACAGCTTCAGTCTAACTTGAGCTACTAGATCTGGTAGTCAGCCCCCTTAGGACAGAACTCTGTCCTTTGCCGTCACCTCTCAATGACATCCAACTCTTTGGAAATCCTCTCACACGGTTCTTGAGCCGAGCATTTTGGTATGAGTGCTGTCTGTGATATTGTCTGGCTTACTGTAGTTGACTCGCCCGAGGCAGAGATTCCATTCTGCCGAAGCAGCAAAACAGCAAAGGCTCCCCAAGGTGGAACCCCCTGAAGTGCCACTCATTCAAACCTGAAGAGGCTGTGATTTGACAGGTGATGCTCAAATAAGGGGAGAAGATTGTTTTTACTCTGTGGGGGGATTCATGGCCTATTGAACGGCCAACCAGGCAGACAAAGAGAGGGCAAGAGACAACGAGAGATAGAGAGAGAGAGGAGGGAGGTGGAGATGGTTGCGTCACAGTGGGAGAGGGAAAGTAAAGGATTGCAAGGGAGACTGAGAGGGAGTGGTATTAGAAGAGGAGTGTCACAGTATGGGGGAGGGAAGAATGGAGAGAGTGAGAGCAGTGGATTATGACAAGACTGTAAAAGTGAGCTCAGAAGCCCAGTGTGTGGTACTCTTGATGGAGAGCTGCTTTCAAATCTTATCATAAAGTTGACTGTTTGTTTGGGTGTGACACGATTAAGGCAAGCCAGAAGGCCTCTATCAACAGAAACCGCAAAACTTTCCACCATCCAAGATTTTAATTGGAGTATATTCTGGGATTTAATATTCGCCACAGGATTCAGTGTCGCTCAGAAATATCATGTATGCACGAAACTAACCTCGCCCAAAACTGGAAAAAAGTTAAGAGAAGTTAAGTTGAACCTGAGGTTGAAGAAGTTCAAATGAATATTCAGAGGCAATGCTGCCTACTCTAGAGATCAGCTAGATATAACATTGACAAGCATATGAGCGTGTGCTTACCGAGATGCATCCATTTTCCATCAGCAAAAGCCAGTAATCGGTCAGTAATCAGCAAATTATAGCAGGAATGCCAAGGAAGGTCTTTACATAAGTGAGACCTGAATGCATTGTACACATATGCAATGCAAATCAGGGTCCTCAGCTCCCAGATGAAAGAGAGGATAAGAACAGATAATGAGGGCCAACATGAGGATATGAGATGCTGATCTAGATTGCACCTTATTAAATGACTTATATGCCCATGACCACACACACACAGAGAGACAGAGGGAGAAAGAGAGAGAGAGAGAGAGAGAGAGAGAGAGAGAGAGAGAGAGAGAGAGAGAGGGCGAGAGGGATATACAGGGCTGTAAAAAGCTTGGCTTTTGGAGTCATAATCTGCTTAATTAAAGCACAAGACTGAGGCCTTGGTATTGTCGCCTTAGAATTATGCTGTTGATGAGCCATAGGTCTTCAGTGAAATTTATGACAGCTCATTTGAACTGCCATCGGCCTTGAACTGCCAACGGCCTTGAACTGCCAATGGCCTGTCCAGCATTACCATAATTCAATATTATACGAGCATCTTTTGCAGTGTTCGTGGAGCACAGAGAAATCACACGACACGTACAAAGGCCAGTAATGTTCCAGTGAGACGAACAACAATTCCAGGGTGCTCAATAACCCCCCACCTTTCCTGACTCCATCCCTGAAGTAATCACTGAGCTGTGCTGAGTTTGGGGGGTCTGGGAGCAGCGTGCACTCCGAGGCTCATTAGAGTGCTGGTGCTGGGCAGGCGGGCTGACAGTGGCCATTATTGTCTATGGAGATTGCATTCTGTCTCATAGTCAGCACATCAGAGCACCCATCAAAACAAATGTGGGTGCAGGAATATAAAAGCTGTCTGGATTTGTTCAAACACCACCAAAATCCCATATCACTGCGATGGCAGAAGCTAATGTGAACTCCCCAAAGAGGATTATAATCCTTTTTGACAAAAAAATAATTTATCCTCTTTCTATTATCTTGTATATAGCTCTCAATATTGACCAAAATGCCTATTTGAGCCAATTATAACAATATAGAGAATATTTGTTATAGTTTAGAATGTGTGCGAGTGAATGGGGATCAATGTTGAACTGATGTTGATTTATAATGACTTTTGCACCCTTGGTTAATATTGAATCAACACTGAAATCATAACTAAACATCAGCAGGATTTCAATGGTATTTCAACTGATTTTAAACCATGGCAAAAGACTGTTAAAGGACTAATATGTAATATATTTACTGTACTAAATATATATAGCATAAATTCAACAGTATACTTGTAAGTGGAATACTTATTTAGTTGCCTCGAGAGTGTAGGTTTTGTCTGAGTATGCATTTTATATTGGAAACGTCATCAAAAAAGGCCCTCTCTGCAGTCCTTCTGTTGTTCTGAGTTGTCTAACACAGTGGTTCCCAAACTTTTTACAGTCTCGTACCCCTTCAGACATTAAATCTCCAGCTCCAAAAGTTTTCCTTTTCACCTTTTACTTTAATTCCGTTTTAATCCGTTCCGGCTCATTTTGTTCACCCAGAGGTAGATTGATGGCTTAAGATGAGTGAATAATATGTGCCACAAGTGACCCAAACCTTCTAAGGTTGTTGTTTGCCAGCCATCAACAGAACAGAAGACTAAAACAACATTATTTGCGATTGGGAAGATGATCGAATTCATTTGACAGGCTACGGAGGTCTGTGTTGAATAGGGGGGCGTGGCCGGAGCGGAGTTCAGCACAGACGTGACATTTTCTCAGTGGTTTCTGATTAATGCTTGTTCATCGTTGCGATCGTTGTTGTGTTTATAAGAAAGAAATACAGCCTTGCAGGGCAAAATACAGGGGAATTTGGGCGATTTTGATTCACAAAATGATGTTTCCGTCTGAAAGTTGCAATTCTGTTTCAAACGGTACATTCTGCGAATTCCGTCTGTTTTCTGTTATCGCAGAAATGTTCTCCCCGCGTACCCCCTGAACCACTTCGCGTACCCCTGGGGGTACGCGTACCCCAGTTTGGGAACATAACAAGCAAGTTACATGCTTATCGTGAAGCTAACGTTAGCTTATGAAAACTGCTGCTCTTGAACGATTTATGAACGTCATTAGACTTGATATTTTATCATTATTGTAGATTTGATTTGCTTTCTTATGGATATTGTGCTATACACTCTGATGGTATTCAACAGGACAAAAAGTAGTAGGCTATCTTCCTCAAAATGAACAGCTAGTGAATATGAACTGTGGTACAGAAGGCACATTAGAAAAACACCACACTGAGCACCTACTAAAGTTACTGAAGTTATAGTATATGATTACCAAAACAATATCATGGACACAATGTCATAGACACAGACAGACATAGCAGTGGCACGGTGGCTCAGTTGCTTGCACTGCTTGCACTGCTGCCTCACAGCAAGAAGGTCATGGGTTCGATTCCCACATGGGGCGCTGTTGGTTCTGGGGGCCAGGTCCTCCCCAGAGTGTCCTGTGTGAGTGGGTTATCTCCCGGGCCTTTCTGTGTGGAGTTTGCATGTTCTCCCCGTGTTCACAAGGGGTTTCCTCCACTAAGAACCCCAACAGTAAAAACATGCAAAATAACATAACTCATGTCCATCCCTGACCAAAGATGGACAGTTCACTTCACTTGGTCCCCGGGCGCTGCAAAGCTGCCCACTGCTCCTGGGGGGTCCTTGAGGAAGGACGGTCCAGGATGGGAAAAAGCAGAAAATAAATTCGCCGCAACATCAGGCCTACCTGCGTGTGTGTGTGTGTGAGTGTCCTGTGTCGCCTCCATATATGCACGTGTGTGTTCCAGTGTGTCGTGTGTGCCATTAAAAACCTGACAAAGGTCTTAATTAAGACAAGTGCAACCCCTTGTTGGTTAACATCTGACTTTACAGTACAAAATCCAAGTGCCATCGATGGAAACTTGAAAGCAAAGTTGTAACATAATCATCAGAAAGGTTCTGGGTATTGTGAAGTTAACTTATTCAGATTTGGGGTTTTCTATGAAAGATAGGCCTATGCTTGCCTTTCTGTTTCTCTCCCTGTCTCCTGCTCTCCATGCACTCTTTGAAGGCTATTCGAGAGAGAGGGCATGTTTTGAGGGAAAACATTACAAAATCTGAACGTGAAATAAATAAATAACCCTCTCAAATTGAAAGACCACGCACTTGATTAAAGATAAATAAAAACCCATAGTGATGGTACTGAAGAGATTCATGGAGATATCCGACCCTTAGATGAACCAGAGAATTTCAAAACACAACTCACTAACTAAGACATCAGAGAAACGTAGAGCCCACTTCTTCCACACAGGCCGTTTGTCATTCTTATCACCGCTGAGTCTCCTCTGAACTCCTCATTAAAAAGGGCAGGCGAGAGAAAATAAACAAATAAATGTGATGGCTGGGGCCGAGTGGAAACTCCACGCCAGGCGGATGAAACACCCTGAGGCAGCGTATTGATGAAGTTGTCTGTGAGAAGAACATTTTCCAGGTCAGAGCAATGAACAACCTCGGGAGAATGAGAAATGTTATTAAGGACAATCAGTGAGCTTCTTGCCTCACACGTCTCACACGCCTGTCACTCTGGGGTGAGAGTGGGATGAGAGGAGAGGGGTGAGAGAAAGACAAGGAGAGTGAAAGAGGAGGTGGAGGAGGGTTGAGATGGTGAGAGAAAGACAAGGAGAGTGAAAGAGGAGGTGGAGGAGGGTTGAGATGAGGAGAGAAAGACAAGGAGAGTGAAAGAGGAGGTGGAGGAGGGTTGAGATGAGGAGTGCAGCGGGAGGGCGAAAGAGGAGGTGGGGAGTGCAGCGGGAGAGTGAAAGAGTTACAGACGTATCGTGAGGGAGCTTTCACACCGTATGACTCATGAGATAGGAGACGGACAAGAGTGTTGCGTGCTTTTGCAAACTTTAGTTATGATTTGGCTTAATTAGCAATGGCATAGCCCCAGCTCCTACACGAGTATGCTTACACACACACACACACACACACACACCCACACACCACCCACACACAGAGAGAGAGAGAGAGAAAGAGAGAGAGAGAGAGAGAGAGAGAGAGAGAGAGAGAGAGAGGACTCAAACAAACACATATTCACAGCACACAAAGCCACAGCTGCAGGGAGCAGGTTTTGAGCATTTGCAGACCCAGCTATGAAACATAATTGACATGCAGTGAGACAAAACAAAATACAGTCAGGAAAACAACAGCAGAAACACACCAACCCCCACACACACACACACAATAGCCCTGATGCCCATAACCATGGAAAGCGGTGACAGGCCTAGGATGGGGATGTGTTCATTTTGGAGGTGAGGCCCCTAAACTGGTGCCGGTTCCTTCGCCGAGTTCCCTCGTAACTTATTGATGATGGCACTCTTCCTCACCCGTCTCTCAGCCTTGGGGGACAAATGTTAAAGCTGAGTCCCATAAATGCGGTGGAGAAGTTTGGGGTGGAGAAGGTGGAGGTGTGGTGGGGGGTGTTGGGTCAGGGGGGAGAGGTGAGGGATGGGGCATCACCAGTGGCTATTTTCAGGGTGGCTCATCATTTTCTCATTGCGATTGGCAGAGGAAAGAAGCAGTCAGCTCAACTCAACTTTAAATGGCATCTTGTTGTTTTTCCAAATTTGACATCCCATGATTAGAGTTCAATCAGCAAGTCTGCGGTGAGACGAACAAAGGCTTTCCTGATGGAACAACAAGCTAATCACAAACAATTTCCACAGCAACACTAAAAATCAAGGTGGTTTTAAAGTGAAAAAAAAATGCACTCTCAGGCCTCCGCTTTTCAAAAAGAATTCTCAGGTTGCTTTTTTTTAATTGCAGTAAATAGAGAAGGTACAGATCTGCCCATTTCTGGCATGGCAGTAAGATTGGTTTCCAATAGAGAGAAGGGCCAGTAATGCAAAGAAAGCCATTCTAGACAGCACGAGAAAGAGTAAGTCCGTCTGCAGTTTACTCTTAACTGTTTGAGTGCAAAATCGGACACTCCAACTCTGGTTTCGGATCTAGGTGAATCTCTTTCTCAGTTTGTGTTGAGATGCAAGGAGTGAAAGGTCACATTTTAACTTGTTTTGTGTAATTAAGCAGCATTATGGAGCTTTGGTCTAAAACTATCCAGTTCCATCCTGGACCACAGAACCGCATATCCTGGATGGCTGGTGGGAACAACAGGTGTGTTTATCTGTCCTTCCCACATACATATACCGTCAAAATGTATTCGAAGATACACTATTGGTAACAAAAGCACTATTGGTAGCATTTTACTTGAACCTGGCTTCATGACAGCAGATGTCCAATGATTTGGCATGTTACTATTATCAGTAACTGCCATGACAGCTTAATGTCACGTTACTAAACTGTTGTGGCATCATACAGTCATGTCAATTGCTGATCATGGTGGTGTGACACTGTTACATCACCGGACACTGATTGTTATAACTATTTAGGACATCATATAACATCTGCCATGACAAGATTATGATATGGTTAAGTTAGCCTTATGAAGCTGTGTTCAAGTAAAGTGCTGCCAAAGCGCTGTGTATGGGACAGTGGTTCTCAACTGGTCTGGCTTTAAGGCTACGATGTTGCGGGCTGATTATCTTTGGATCGTAAACAGTGCCGCCGCTCCCATAACGCGCACTACGCGCTGTGCGTAGGGCACCAAGTCCTGAGGGGGCACCAAAAAATAGGCAACTGAAAAATCATCATAGTTATAATAATTATAATCCGATATTATTTCAGTATATAAATATTAGGCACCTTTTAGGCATGTATATCACAAAACAGGCAGAACAAGAGATATATTTAATTGCTCAAAAAAAGTTACGATGGTGCCCCCCCCCCCAAAAAAAAAACCATATACACCCTCAACTTCCCAAGCTCGCCGCTGGTGCCCTTTCCTATCTCAGTGGCATGACGAACTTTGACAGTGGGCTAGGTGAACTTTTCGGAAATGGTCTCAAAAAGACAACAGGAGTCTGAAACTGCGAGATGATGCCCGTGCATCACTTTCAGGTAAGTTCATGTTTAATCATTGTTAAATACGGGAAATGTGCTGCTAATTTAATGGTTAGCCTATGCATACACCTCGAACTAGCTGACGTTATTGCTGGCACGTAATGTTGGCACACTCAAATATGAGTCATTCCACGCCAAACGTACCAATTTAAGGACATTTCCCCACTCGACCGTCTCAGATTTGGCTGAAAAAATTCAAGGTCGTTCATACACTTCTTAATAGGTATAGTCCCAAATATTAGCTCTCTACTCCCAATAGTTTTGTCACAAAAATATGTTTTAGGGGGAGGGGGTGCCTGTACTTAAGACGCTTTTTTAGCAGCGTTTTCTGAAGAGCCATTTTCAAATTGCTATTACTAGAAAAGTATTTAAGCTAGCTCCTTCAAAGTTTCCAAATTTTACTCTACACTTTGTTGCAGCATATGTGAAGGCCTGTGGGAAGCTCAATGTTAAAGCTATAAAAAAACATGTCACTATGTGAGGAATGGTCTGGAAGATATTAAAGCTTGAAAATGGATGAAAACACATTTTGTGCAATTTTTGGCATGCTATAGCAAAACAAATTACACCATTTACCAACATGAAACAATTTTCTTTTGGAAAGATTAGATATTTGTTCTTAACATATCAGAAATTTGTGATAGTGTTCTGCCTCGTTTTCTCAAAATATTTTTTTGAAAATATGGGATTTTTGTACACGCCCCTCAATGGCCTATGGACGCATATTCAAATGGTAACAAAAGGTAAGTTTATAACAGAGCTTAAACTGCGTTTGTGTATAAAATCTGTGTATAATGTCAAGTCTTTAGCTTTAACATTGAGCTTTCCACAGGCCTTCAAAGATGCTGCAACAGAGCGTACACTGTAAGCCCCAATAAGTTGAGTTTACTTAAAAAATTTGAGGAAAGTGGTTGCCTTAAAAACATCGAGTAATGTCTAATGAAAACTTGAGTACATTTAACTTAAAATCTATTGCAATATCAACTGCTTTGCATAGTGACTACACTTAAAGCATTAAGTTCAATGAACATTAAAATTCCAAGTTGATTCAACTTAAAATCTATTGCAATACACTAAGCCCAGATAAGTTGAGTTTACTTAAAAAAATTGAGGAAAGTGGTTGCCTTAAAAACATCAAGTAATGTGTAATGAAAACTTGAGTACATTTAACTTAAAATCTATTGCAATATCAACTGCTTTGCATAGTGATTAAACTTAAAGCATTAAGTTCAATGCACTTAATTCCAAAGTTGATTTCACTTCGCTAAAAAAATCACTTTGCATAATTACTACACTTAAGGTGTAAGTTCAATGCACTTAATGACAAGTTCAAAATGACAAGTTTTTTATTTCACTTTTATTTCAATACTTTTTAGAAAACCAAAAATACAAAAACGTAAAAAAGAAATAAAAAATAAACGTTCTTTTTTATTATTGCAAACAGTTAGCACCTACTCGCAAGCTTGCATCTTGTGGCAGCTTGCATTTCCCCAAATTAAGCATAACCTGAACGTACACAGACATTCCTGATATAAACATGGAAAAGGCTCTGTTCTTGCTTAACTTCCATGTTTTAGTCTATAATGTTTAAATAGCTGTGCTCTCTTTTCACAGCTATGAGGACAGTACTTGCACTTCCAAAACATTGTAAAAAAAAGAAGAGGAGCGTTTCAATTAAACATGCTCCGCATTCAAGTTGTGACCACGTTAGGTTAACCACGGCTGATTTGTAGTTTTTTTTTTTGCCAAATTAATTACAGACTTAATTTACTTAATGCTTTTCAGCTGTCAAGAGCATTCACATTCCCACAATGCACTCTGGTCATGACTAAAACTCAGTAATTGAAAGCCGCTTAACTTAAGTTAACACTTAGGTTATTCACTCATTCGACTTTATCTACAAAGTAGTAGAATATACTTAGAATTTTTTAGTAATGTCATCACACTTAGTAGAATATACTTAACATTTGGTAGTAATATCATAAAACTTAAATTCTTTAAGTGAATAAAACTCAGTAATTGAAAGCCACTTAACTTAAGTTAACACTTATGTTTACTCATTCGACTATATCTACAAAGTACTTAGAATTTTGTAGTAATGTCTAGTAATGTCACACTTAGTAGAATATACTTAACATTTAGTAGTAATGTCATAAACTTAAATTCTTTAAGTGAAAAAAACTCAGTAATTTAAAGCCATTTCACTTAAAGTTATTCACACATTCGACTATATCTACAAATTGGTAGAATATACTTAGAAACTTGTAGTAATGTCATCACACTTAGTAGAATATACTTAACATTTAGTAGTAATGTCATAAAACTTTATTTTTTTAAGTGCACTGTAAATAAATTGTTTAAGTACAGTAGACTTGATAAGAAATTGGGGCTAACAGTGTAGAGCACCCCCTCACCCCTAAAACATCCTTTGTGACAAAACTATTGGGAGTAGAGAGCTAATATTTGGGACTATACCTATTAAGAAGTGTATGAAGAACCTTGCATTTTTTCAGCCAAATCTGAGACGGTCGAGTGGGAGCCTACTTGACATGGAATGATGCTTCTATGTCTTTGCTTTATTGGAGAAGATTGCTTACTTGTATACTTCTGCTTTTAAGTTTGTATTTATGGATGACTATTTAATTTCTAAGAAGATTTTGCACATCCCAATACTTGTGTGTATGTATGTTTTGGCTGTTTTGTGTACTGTGTTTACAAACTAGATTTTCCTTTTTCGTTTGAATAAAATGTTAAACTGGCAGAAACAAACGTTTTTTCCTCGGGGGGGCATCATAAAGGAGTTATGCTTAGGGCACCAAAATGGCTAGCAGCGGCACTGATCGTAAAACACAGATGGACTTCTAGTTTTAATTACTCTGCAGTAATGAGGTATGGGTCAGTTGTTTACAGAACATCTCTTTAAGAACATTCCAGGGTTGCATAGTTCCACGAGGTTGAGTTCTCACACTTCTCCTAATGCTCTTATCTCTACCCTCTGTCTCTGTTTATCTCCCTGTGCTTTTCCACACAAGGGTTAAACTAAGGGCAGGAAATTGAGTTAAGGGTACCAGGTGTTGTATGACATTGCAAGATGATTTCTTTGTCATGTTTGGTTTCATTTGAATGGTCTCAGTGTGAGTGGTACAGTGGTCTCAGTCCTGCAGCTGAATAGGTTTGTTTTAATAAAGATCTCAGAAACACGATCCCTGTAGGCTGCAGGTAAACCCCTCTGGAGATAAATATTCCATTTATAAATATCTTAGAGTCCTCCATGCATGAATCCTCAATGTGTGACACAGAATTCACAAAATTCCATGTGATCATCTTGCCCTTCATGTGGTATCATTAACTAAACTGGGTATGTGTAGTGAGTAGCCATCATCCTCTGAGCAGCCAAGTATGTCAATACCCTCTGAATGTTTGAATGTTTCAACGGTCTTCTCTTAGGTATTTGTAACTTTAGGTGATCCTTTTTAGATTAGTTTGGGTGTGTAACAGAATTAGTAACTTGTACCTGGCAAAGGAATTGTAATGCTCTGATCCACTGTTACCTCTGGTGAAATTATAATCAAGAGAAGTATTACTCTGTGACGGTGTTTCCGCAGCACATGACTAGGATTAGTTTCAAACCAAAAAGCAGTGATGTAAGCCGCAGCAGAAGTGTAACATTGTATTATGTCTTCCAACCTCTTTGCTGGACCGAATGATTATACTGAGCTCACGCAGCTGACTGGCATTCAGTGCCTGGATCAGTTAGGTCTAACATGCTGGTAAGCCCTGTGGCAGCACTGCAGCCTCTGAGCTATTCTCCAGCACTAGTAACAGGTTTTGTCTGTGGAACATGCCAAAATGTTGAAAACGATTGTGGCGATATCCTTAGCGGCAATATTCCTATAAGAAGAGAGGTATTCTTCATAACAGATCATAGGCATGCAGTCTAAATGAGCACCGGTCAGCCTAGCTAATGGGTAATACTTCTGCATTAAAAGAACAGGGAAAAGAAGAAAATGCTGTATTTCAGCAGACCGCAGACAGACGGACACAAAGAAACCTTCACCCAGTTCCGTTGTTGGCCTGGAAGGTGGTTCCTTACACCATTTCCCATGATCATTCAGTTACTCCCCAAATTTGATCTATAACTACTGTATATCCTTAACAATAAAATATAAACATAGACATAGGGCCTGGTGTTATTCATAGCACATTAGTCTAAGTCTGATATCAGACAGATCTCTTCTTTTTATCTGGGGACTATTTGCCTCAGCTTTTGCCCAGCTTAATGATTCAAACTTTCCATAATGTTCTTCATCAAATTAGCAAATTAGGATTTCTTTCTCACACATAAAACAGCATATAACAGTGTTAAAGAAAGTATTAGTATATTTTATCATGAATGTCTTTTTGTTTTAAGGTTTCTTCCAAAATGCTGTGTGCCCTGCTTCTCCATGTAGATTGGACTTTGGAAGACAATTAGCAGAGTCAAGAATGTTAACCCAGAAACCTCACGTATATGTTTACATAAGATAAGAAGGAGAGAGCGGGTTGTGAAATGTCTCGTTGCTAAGCAGAAGTAGAATTCAGCTGAGCTGAAGGTATCCTAAGTGCATCCCAGCGTCTTGACTGTCATACTGTGTAAACATTGTTTGAATAAAAGGACTTGTTTTCAGCATGGCACGTCAGACAGACTTAAGGTGTCTGTCTCCGTCGGGTCCCGTTCGAAAACCGTCCAGTTCACTTACATGCTGGGTAGTGTTTTTAACCTGCTAACTAACTGTTGAGGGTCTTATCCCTGACAAACAGCTAATCTCAGTCACATGCTAACCGCAAATGAAAATACGTGACTCAGCAATATAACTACAGTAGGCTAATTAGTTAAACGTTTCACTCTTCAAACAGAATTATGAATTCTCACAGAAAGATTAGCGCACCAATAGCATCCCTGTAGACAGCTAGTAAGTCTGCCACTCACGCAGGACTTTGTGTTTCTTTCCGAGTACTTGCCCTTTTCCCCTTGTGATTGAAGCATGAGAACCGATAATCAAAATACAAGCTACTGTTAATATTTATTTCCCACAAAAGTAACTCAAGGTGTGATGGAACACACACACACTCTGCAACCCATTCAGAATAATTCTGCAACTCACTTTTGGGTTGTGACCCACCAGCTGAGAAACACTGATGTAAGACATGATATTCAATGTTTATGAGAAAGCTCTTAGCCCACTGAAGCGGATGTGGAGGTTAGAGACATGTCAAAGCACTTTTTGAAATTCTCTCTCTCTCTCTCTCTCTCATCCACACACACAAACATACAACACACACATTGATGTGGCTTCTGTTAACATGAATACAAACAAAAGCATCAAACAACAACATGATAACGGAAAAAGAATATATTATAACAATTTCACAATAAAAGACCACAGATCACAGAAGGATCTTCTACAAAGATGGAGCCTGATGATTTTTGCTGCAGCCGATTACAGCAGTGCTCCTACTCATGCAAGTTCATCGAAACCGGCTTTCTCCCTCTGTATTTCATCTCACTCAGCTGAGTCGACCCTTACCTCAAACCCTCCACTGAATACAAACAAAAGCATCAAACAACAACATGATAACGAAAAAAGAATATATTATAACAATTTCACAATAAAAGACCACAGATCACAGAAGGATCTTCTACAAAGATGGAGCCTGATGATTTTTGCTGCGGCCGATTACAGCAGTGCTCCTACTCATGCAAGTTCATCGAGACCGGCTTTCTCCCTCTGTATTTCATCTCACTCAGCTGAGTCGACCCTTACCTCAAACCCTCCACTGAATTATTCAAACTTAGTTCAATTATTTACCCGCGCAATCATTTGATTATGGTTGTGTAGGCAGAAAACAAGATGGCTGAGAACCAGCAGGACCACATCCCTAAGATATAACTTTCATCTTACCCCATAGTCCAGATATATTAACACACAACCAGACCATCTAGTTTGGGCAATTAGCATACAGCATTAGCCAGTCACAGAGGAGGGGTAAGTCAAAGGCCAACAATAAAAGAACAAGAGACTGTCACGTGCAGCTCCAATTACACATACACTTAGCTCTTCTTTCTGTGCCGGGGCCTTAATGATCATCCGTAGGCTCTGAAATCTATTTGGAATGCAATGATGCATTTAATTGATCTACAGAATGAGGGTCGTTAGGGGCGTCTGCGTGTAAAAGCTGGAACTGCGGAAACCAGGGTCTTGGAAACAGTCTGTGTGGTCGATTCGCATGCTGATTGGTTTAATTTGGCAAAAGGAGTAAGATCAACAGGGGCAAACATTGATGTGGAAAATAATAGAAAGCAGAGAAATCTCCATGGGGCAATGAGAGCAAATATGATATTTGCTTATTATGACCACGAAACCTCCGAAGTAATAACTCATTCTATTCCATCAAATAAGCCTTTACCTTTTTTGCTGTCATTACTGAATTGTGAAAAATTGCTTGGCTTTGTCTATTAAAAAGAATATTCTTGAAAATTGAGGAAGTGGCAAAACAAATAAATGTAAGTGTAAAATGTGTTTATTCAGGCTTGTAAAACACTCGTTGGGGGCACAAACTATCCCTGTGGATTAAAGTGTTGCTTTTTTCTTGTTATGAAGGCATGCAGTGAGAGTGAGTGAGATGAATACTGTATGCACTTCTGAATTCAGTCACTGTGAGGTGGCCTTGGTGGCCTTGTCCATGGTGCTGAAATGGGGCTGACTGGAATGGGTGCAACAGGCTGATAGACAAGAGTATAAGGATCATTTGGTACATGCAGATACACACACTCACAGTCACACACACACACACACACACACACACACACACACACACACACACACACACACACACACACACCTACTAAGAGAGAGAGAGCGAGAGCCATATAGAGACATTTAGGGCAGATCAATCTCATTACACATTTGAAGATATATATCCATGACTGGTAAAGAAACTGGTATTTATATATATATATATATATATATACACCACACACACACACACACACACACACACACACACACACACACACACACACACACACACACACACACACACATACACACACACATCCTCTAATGATTAGGCTATGGAGATCTATTACACAGTTGATCAAATTTTCCCATTTGCTTTCCCAGCTGAGCGAGGCAGATAAATATGCATCACTATCATCATCATATGAGACCTCCAGCACTTATATGGTCAGGTTTGTCTGTGCGTGTGTGTGTGTGTGTTTGTGTGCGTGTGTGTGTGTGTGTGTTTGTGTTTTTGTTTGTGTGTGTGTGTGTGTGTGTGTGTGTGTGTTGAGAGAATATCTGTATCCACTTACTTCAGTTGGAAAAGACAGACATTTAAAATAGGATCAGGCTGTTTCTTTGTGTTTAGTCAAATTGGTAACCAGACCAGGTCTCCCGTGACAGGTAATGAAAGGTAATGAAAACACAAAACCCCACTCATTACACAGAGCTGAAATCACACAAATCTAAGACAGGTCATGTTTACATGACACTATCCCGCTACCTGGAATACCTGTATGTCACCATGTACAATAACAGCATTACTGTTACATTACTGTTTTTCTTTATGTGCACAGTGTGGCCCATATGCACACCTGGAAACTCCACAGAGGAAGAGAGATCCAGCCATAGTGAGTCTAAATTATTGGAGTGTGGTGTTGGTGTAGAAGGCACAGTTTCCATGTTGCCTTGTGGTTTCTGTCTGGGGCACTCAATGAGATTTTTCCCACAGGCCAGCTTACTAAGCCACACAGGAGCTGCAGATGAGCCAGCCAGCCAGCCTCTGCAGGGCAGCCCACTGAAGACCGCAGTCAATGCAGGTTTATACAGTGCAGGCATATCGCTCAGGGGAAAACATCACACTTTACATTTTAATGTCTGAAGCTAGAGAAGATGTTTTTTTTTTTGTCTTTGTTCAAACTGAGCACTGTTAACCATTCGCCTGTTTGTAAATTCTTCATTACAATTCAAATGTTATTTTACTTAAGTATCCAGTTTTTACAAGAGGTTGTAATTCCAAGTCTACTCTGGTTATTCATTTCGTTTCAGAGAAACCTGTGTACCAACTTTGAAGCTACACTGCAGCCTTTTCAAAGAGGCCACGAGAATGTTTGGCATTCATGTTGGCCTCTGGCGATTTTTTTCCTAAATAGATTGTTCTTGAGCTATGTGTGCATGCTTGTGGAAATATGCTTGAGAGTGTCAAGGTGAGTATCTCTGTGTGTGTGTGTGTGTGTGTGTGTGTGTGTGTGTGTGTGTGTGTGTGTGTGTGTGTGTGTGTGTGTGTGTGTGTTTGTGTGTGTGTGTGTGTGTGTGTGTGTGTGCGTGTGTGCGTGTGTGCGTGTGTGTGTGCGTGTGCATCCGTGTGGGTGCTGCTTGTCTCTATTTTTCTGCACATGTGTATATAATGGTGATGCTGGAGGGAAAGATGTGTGCTTTCTCCCTGAGCTGTCGGTTGGGTTTGGCATTGCACAGCGCCTGGTGAGAGCGACCTGGACATCTCCCCTATAAGGCCTGTCCACTCCTATCTCATCACTGGTCACACCACTTTGGACCGAGCTACACAGGGCCAGACACATAAAGAGAGAGAATTATTGGAAAACTCTAAATGGGCATAAATCATAGAATACAATACAGTGTACAATATAGTGTTATTGTATAATACAAATAAAAATAATAATAATAGGTTGAATATTTTCTGGGGCTTAGGACATGAATTTAGTGAATAAATACTGAATGCAGCTGATCTTGGGTAGTCTGTACTGGACCATTGCCATCACTTTGGACAGCTTAATAGGCATATGACATGTGGGTGTTCAGGACATTGCATTGCGAAGTTCTCACATTAACACTTGACAACACACACACACGTACACACACACACACACACACACACACACACACACACACACACACACACACACAGAGTGGGCCCACTGGCAAATCCTCCCAAGACCTTGCACCTCCAGATATCTCTCGTTCTTTCTCTCTCTCTCTCTCTCTCTCTCTCCGTCCTGGCAATGTTGGGTATTAGCCATTTTGGGGCTGTTCCCATGAACATGACCCCCCAGCCTCCAGCCTCCAGCCCCTGCACCATCAAGCCCAAGCAGAGCTCCCTGCTAACATCCTGCTCAACAACTCAGAGAGAGAGAGGGAGAGAGAGAGAGAGAGGAGAGAGCTTATATCCCTCTGCTTCATGCACATGCTTGCTAGTCTGACTGAGAAGCTTCACTTATGAACATATGAACACGAACTGCTGGAGGTACATACTTCTCTGCTTCACACTGGTTGGAAAGATTATTGCTTGTCATTACTCTTTTCCCTTCTTCTGTTAATAAAATCCCTCCTTAAGGCTGTTCAGCTTTGGCAGCCTTGATATACTTGTTTAATTTCCCATTCCTTTGACATTACGCAATGGGACCTCAACATGTTGACCTGGTACGGTACATACACCTGCACACACAAATAAATAATAATAATAAAAAGCTACTATTGTGGGGGGGGGGGGGCAGTGTTTAGTGGAGTTCAGTTCAGCGATGGCTCTCGAGTAAAAGCTGTTTTTAAGCCTGGAGGTGCGGGTGTTTAAGGCACTGTGGAATCTTCCAGATGGCAGCAGGGAGATAAGATGATGATAGGTGTGGGTTGCATCCTTCAGGATGCTGCCGGCGCTGCTGAGGCAGCGTAATCTAAAGATGGCTTCCAGTGAGGGTAGGGGGAGTCCCATTAATGCAGTACGTTGATACACTGTTTCAGTTAAACAGACCATTTGACTGAGTTTACGAGGACAGAGTGAGCTAACCCTATCTCCAGCTCAGGACCTAACCTTGCACTGTGAACGAGACGGGAGATATCCATACTTCTGCCCTTTGAACAAGTTAGTGAATGTCTGTGTTTGGAGCCAATACTGAGAAAATAACATGACTTTAGAAAACTAACAGTAATCACAAGCATATAAAACAAAACAAAAAGACAAAAATCATTAAACTCCAAAATAACAGAAATCCCCTCTGTCTGGGAAAGTTAAAATAAAGGCATGAAAGTGCAACACAAAACAACACAGGATACTAATCACATAGGCACTACACACACACGCCATGCATAGAAAAAATAAAGAACACATACAACACATACTGTAGAAGTGCATGCACTGCCAGAACCACTCCACTGCCCTCGCCATTCAGACGCATTAAAATGAAGAAACAAGATGGGTTTGCTATGGGATATAAAACAGTAAGCAGTGCTGGGCTCTGTAAAGCGCCTTGTGACAACTTTATTGTTTTGGCGCTATATAAATAAAATTTGAACTGAAATTGAAATTGAAATTGCTTGGTGTGGGGGAAGGTAGGGGGTTGTCGTAGAGGGCATTCCGCAGCCTTGGAACAGTGATAGATAAAGGTCATGTCATATGTATATTTTAACAATATTGTAACCACATTATTAGAGGATAATGTTGGTGTTGATAAATAGGAAGCACTTTCATTTACAATGCAGTTAAAATAACATGGCTATGATCGTCAAGTCTGAAGAAATAATGAATCCATTTCATAAAGAATTATGTGGAGAGAGGGAATAAACAGAATACTTTTGCTTAGAAACAATTGAAACGATGTTGAAGCTCATCTTCTCACTGGGTTCAGTAAGGTTTACCCATAGAGTTAGAAACATTAGAGTATACATTCATGTTCATAATGCTATGCTCTGTGTAAAAACTGCAATAGGAAGTAAAGTAACTGACAGAGGCAGAGTGGGGTGCCGATGTTAAACACTGGCCGTTCCAAAACCCTTTAATAAATTACGGACATAAGGTGCATCAGTGCGATTATTAGTATCCATACTAAGGGTCACACCAGCTCCGCAATCCAGCGCGGTGTTGTAGAAACCATGCCAATTATCTTGCGTACCACAGGTTGTTCTCAGAGCAACTGTTCACGCTCAGCCACCTGGGCTCTCGGCACAGAGCCTTATGAGATGGAGCAATTAGCGCTGACACTGGTTTGATGGCAGGGTTGCCATGGTTTCACTGTGCCAAAACTCATTGAGACGGTGTCCATCTTTGGCAGATGCAGCTGTGCCAGACTGTCCTCATACCGGAAGGGAAACTGAACACAAAGGACAAATAGAAGCTAAACATTCTAACCCAGGCAAAGGAAGGGAACATAAAATGCTGTATTTTCTGACAAAGGAGGCAGACATTTTTTTCTGATTGGACAAAAGGGACAAGAGGAAAAAAGATATGTTTTTGTTGATGTGTTCTTCAGAATGACTACGGGCCTCTCCACTTTGTATTATGGGTGTAGTGCCAATGTGGAGTCTATTCATTCCTGCCAGTCATCCATTCTTCCTTAGTGAACTGTCAGAATTGTGAAAGTTGGAATTGTCAGGAGCAGGATCGCTCTTGGCACCACTGAAAGAACATTGTTTTATATTGGAGCATTATCCTTGAAGCCTATAGTAAGGGCATTATTTTCTAAGATTAACTACTCTTGTATAGAAACAGGATCATTGGCAAATAGTTGTCTATCCTTTCAGGCAGTATTACAGACCACTTAGTCATTGTACTCAGGAACACACCAGCCGTGGCATCCTAACAAGAGAGCCAAGGGAAAAATGTGTTGACAACACAGGTTAAAGCACCTATTACTCTGACTGCAATGGGAGGCAAAGTGGTGGTGGAGTGTCTCTGTTGAGAGGCTTTACTGAGAAGCCTACAGAGCTGGCCTTCAGCTTGCCAAGGAAGATGGAGTTCCAGCACTCCTCTTGGGTCAGCTTTAGAAATGACTTTGTCCACCAATAAATCCCTCTCTGCTGGGTTTTTCCATGATATATTTCACATCATGGCCAAACCAGTGTATAATATGGAGACAGAGACTTTTCACCAAATATCAGTAGTCTAACCTAAGTGTGTGTGGTGCAATACATTACAATGGAAAAGATTAGAGCCTTTGGCTCATACAGTATATTTAACAGAGTAACAGCATCGGTTCCGAGTTTGATGAGTTTGTTGAATGTCAGGACTACTTCTCTGACTCTCTCCATGAGTTTGTATTGGAAATTGAGATCTGTGAGATCCAATGACATATGATGTTGAGTTAAGTTATAAACAACAGCAAATCTATGTTTGTGATTAATTATATCAGTCCCAAGGGAGGCTGCGGTATCATCAACAGCCAAGGGAACAAGGGAGAAAGAAAGGGAAAAGGACGAGATAAAAGAAAGACAAACCCTGAGAAAGGAATGGATTTATAAAAGGTGGTGATAAAAAGGGAGACGAGGAAAGCGTCTGACAGTAAGGTGTTGAGGAAGAAAGTCCACCTCTGATACTCAGTCCTCTGGGCCAAATTAATTCCTGAATTACCAGCATGCGTAATCGCTGCCACTTTGGGATGTGCACTGAATTGTCATTAATTTGTAATGCGCTATCGCTGAAGGAGTGTGATTACTGCTCAGTGAGGTCTGCAGGGACAGTGGGAGACTGGGAGATGGGCTGAGATAACACACTAATCCTGTTAAGCTTACGTTGCACAACCAGAGGCCCTAGTTCTGCAGCAACCACATAAGAACATATTGCCACTATTTTCATATCTAACAGACAGTTTGGCATTACTAAGGAGACTATAGTCATGCTCTTAAAAAAATGCATCAATACTGATATTCTTGCATGTCACATGTGATAACATCTGCACCGCTGTACTGCCAGTTGTTCACTAGCCTGTCTTGTAAAGGGGCTATCTGTGAAGATGTTGGTTCTTAGCCGCACCTTGTCTTTGTCATATAATTACATGAAACTAGAGAGCAAATATAAGGAAGCTCACAGGGAATAATGAAGTTGTGAAGCTTTTTCTTGCAGCCATTTCCATGACAACAAAAGGTCAGTGATACCATCCATACTTCTACATCCTGTGTGGGTACCATGGTGGCAATGGTCATGTGTCTCATTTCAAAGTGGTTAGCTGGTTAGTTCTTTCAGATCCTAGACTATTCTACTACTATTAGACTACTATTCCAGAGAGAGAACATCAAAAAGATTTTCTGTGGTGCTGGAATACCTGGTACAAGAGGGATGTTTAACTCTTGTGCTTGGAGACCAATTACGAGCTTGTCCGCATGAGTATGCACAACAGATACTCTTTCTTTCCTTCTTTCTTTCTTTTTTTCTTTCTAATGGCGCTAGGCCAGAAAGGATGTATCATGCAATGCCTGTCATGAATTATTTTGAGTGCCCAAAAAAACAAATGAGTTTCATTTGCTCTTTAAATGCCATCCAAACCAGAACACATGAAATACACTTGTAAAGAAAGCCTTTCAATGCAAAAATGCCATGGTCCATAGTCTGTGGGTCTGAAACAACAGCGACGCTGCCAACTTCACATCTATTGCTTGGCCTATATGTTCTAACTAGGCTGATATTGCGGTGGGAATGTTGGGGGAAAAGGGGGCCAATCCAGAAAAAAATGGCCAGGGTCGAATTTTGCTCCCAGTCCAACCCTGCTCCTGTCCATCCCCAACATCCATCAATCAGATACTAAATGAGTGGAAATCCACACACTGTGTCTGCGTGTGTGTGTGTGTGTGTGTATGTCAGAGAGAGAGAGGTCTCAGAGTAAGGTCTCAGAGCCCACAGCATTGATTTTGCCATCGATGAAACAAGAGTAATGCCGAATTAATGTTGTCTGACCGTGTGTTGTGCGCCCCTCAAATATCCACCTTGAGAATGTCTCCGTGGTTGCAATAAGGCTCAGAAGGGGATTGAGGGATTTCTGTGGCTGGTTTATGTTTACTTCACCTCTCATCTCATCTTCACATCGCCTGAAGTGTTGTCAAATCTGGTCCTACAGTTACAGCAAGGAGCCCCTCTCTGACCTTGAGTTAAAACATTAAGATTAAACGCACGTGTAAGAGTAACAGTATGGCAGCTAAACCACTCCCTTGGAATGCTCATTATAGCCTGCTAGTAAGCCACTCATTTGCCACTTAGACTTGTTCAAAAGAATGTTGAGAGACAATGTGAAAGTGAATTTCTGTGATAAATAAGTGGGGGTATAGCTTGAAAGAAAACACTGAAAACAAAAGATCAGCATTAATGCCACAGAGTAATTAAAATAATTAAAATGTATTGATGTATTGTAGGTCTGTCAAGAGCTTCAAATAGGCATTTTCTACGGGGAAAAAAATAGAAGATAGATCACTGAGGAAGCATTCACTAACTAACCTTGAAATGCTGACTTTTTAGCTTGACTGAGTGGCATTCATGGCAATTTCTCATCTCCCAGGAATGAGGGAATCAATTGCGTCCCGCTTCGGTTTCCTGTTTTCTGTCAAAGCAGTGTCATCAGGCTGCCGTCTTACAGTCTGTGTGGAGAGACGTGCTAGTTCCTTTTGAATTCTCCAGGCAAAAAAAGAACTCTCAAGATGCACTCCCAGAACATTAAAGTGCTGTCATTTTGACATTGATATCATGTAGACGCTACTTCCAGATTTGGCAGAGATCACAATGCAAGATGAAAAGGCTCATTTTAACATCTACACATGGGTTTTATTCATGTTAAAACCAGTTACAGCAGCCAGTTTAAGCTGATCATACCAAAGTAGTATTGATATGGAGCATGGACCATTTGAGTGTGTTTGTGTGTGTGTGTGTGTGTGTGTGTGTGTGTGTGTGTGTGTGTGTGTGTGTGTGTGTGTGCTAATCTCAAATCTCACTTTAGAGTTCATGTGCATAGATACATTCTACAGTGAGTCTGAGGCCTAGATGGACCGGGGGATCTTTACAGTGACCATACGTGTTTTTCTAATTTTTCTCAAGTAGAGTCATTCACATTTTCACTTTCTCTCTCTCTCTTTTGACATATAAGACATCTCTCTGTTTACTATTCTCTCTGTTTACTATTTTCACTGCACCCCTGCTCAGGGCTCAAGCGCTTTATGGCTGCACACACAAAAAACAGGAAGAAAATAGGAATTCATTGACAGCTTAGAAGCACTTTCTGCTTTTGTATTATCACTATCAATTCATTTAAAAAATATCCACTGTGACCTGTATTACAACAACAACAACAACAACAATAAGCAACCGAGCAATAAATAATAATAATAATGCCTCTAAGGTGGAAATCGACTTTACTTATAAATACACATTCCTATGAGACTTTGGTCTGTTTCATTAACAGAATTAATATATTGGAGCTAGCTAAGGCTTTGAGAGACTACACAGGGCTTAGACGGGACATAGGATAGCACATTTAGACTCATTTAGAAAGGCTAATAGTTAACAGCTTCGGTTGAAATTATGCTGGCAATGCAATTTACCAGTCAGCATTTAGGATGCCGCATGTAATAATCAGTTGCTTAATATGGCTTTTAACAGAATTACACAGCAATGAATTTTATTGAGTCTTCTTTGACTGTGATCACCCTTAGCTATGCCTTTTGTTTATAACCTTGTCCCAGTGTCCTCCCCTCACTAGATAGACAGAAGCCCCCCCCCCCCCCCCCCAAAAAAAAGAACCCTACACACTAATGACTAATTTAAGTAGTTCCTCTCAAGGACTGGAAAGCTGTTGGCAAGATAAATCGTGGTAGAAGTGGAGTGGCTTCAAAGAAAGCAGGAGTAAATCTGTGTTGTCACTGAGCCTGCAGTCTGAGCAACATCTCAGGTTGGCAGCTTTATTCCTCACAGAAAACAAAAATAGTCCTCTTTTCTACATTCCTGTGGGCATACGCCCCTGTGGTCCTAAGATCCCTTTCATTCTCAAAGCTGGCTAATGCATGGACTTCACAACCATGTCTCATGCCAGCATACAAAGGCTGCTACACATGGATACAGATGTCAATACCCAATATGTTCTATAGGATTCTGCAGCTGTTACTGGCAACAATCAGTGTGTTTACATGATGGTATAATTCAAATCTTTGCTTAGTCGGACTATGCTTTCTTTCGAGGGTAGGTGCTATTATCCCAATGTACATGGCAGTGAATAAATCGAATCATTGGCCGAAAGCATGTCATATCCGATACGATAGGTGGCGCTGTTTTTATTACAACTAGTGGTGATACAGCCCTTTCCGCTTGACCTCTTCACCACTACCAATAACAACAACAGTTGATTGAGCATGAATCGCGTCTGTTCATCGGTCCAGAAATGCGTGTTGCCTCTTGGGTTGTTTGTTTGTTTGTTTGTTTGTTTCTGCCAGGCCGATGTGTTTATAAGTTACATTATTCAAAGGTGAAAGATAAAAGGCGAGAGAAACGCATGCACATTCACACACACACACGCGCGCAAATAATGGGTTACAGCCAAAACGCATTGCCCTTCTGCCAGTTGCATCAAATTGTTTAAGTACTTCTTCGCTGTCGATTTCCAAATCTGTGTGAATATTCATAAGAGCAAGTCCAGTCAGTCTTTTGTCAGTCATCGTACTTCGTAAGATATGTCTTAAGACGCCCCATTGTACTGAATGACCGCTCAGCAGACGCTGTGGAAACGGGCAAATGTGCCGAACTTTCCAGGGCTTGATAAAGCTCACTGCATTTGGGCTGTAGGTCATTTAGCTGTTTCCAGCTCTATATCTGCATCGTCAACGCTGGGCATTAGTTGTCCGTACTCCGATTTTATAGTTTCCCCATCGTAATAAATATGCATTCATGATATTTTTCTATGACCGAGTTTGACAGGTATTGGTCAGGTAATAGTCGAGTGACAGCTGATTTCACAAGCATTAACTTTAAACCAGAATATTATAGCGTGTCGGCATAGTCGCCCCGTAATGCCGTGCAGCGGGCGCATACTGTTATACTTTATGTTATGCATGACGTTCCCTAGGCTATATGTTCCTTACCGTTCTAATTACATGTCGTTGTTCTGTGTTGGGACAGAGCTTATACAGGTGGGTGACGGTAGCACAGTCTGTTCGTGGGCATAAAGCCCGTGCCATTGTGACAGTGTGTTGTGTTTAATAAAAAGCCATAACAAATATACCACGCTTCCGTGATTTGTTACAATATAATGGTCTTGCTTCTATAATGTATAAACAGGTAGGTTACAGGGTGGGTGTGGCAGAGAGAGAGAGGGAGAGCGATGATGCACACGGATATATCAGATTTAGCGACCGGAGCAAAGTTATGTTGCTGTAACGTTGAACTCTTTGCAATCAATAAATACAGTACTTAATAGGCTAATTGATACAATATCTCCTCGTTTGAGTGTGGTTGTTTGAGTGCAATGGGAGTGTATGATCGTTATTGTCTATAAAGCAGTGTTTCTCAAACTTTTTCAGACCAAGGACCACTTAGCCAATAAAAATTCGCGGACCATTTAACTAAATATCCCGGAACAACATGCCTCCTACCCAAGACCTGGCGCCAGACAATTGTTAGCGCACACATGATTTTCGCGGGCTCTCCTTTTGTACGTACCAGTAGGCTAGTTATAGATATGACAATGCGCAAGGCAAAGCATCTGGAACCCTGCTCCATGTCGCAATAATGTCGTAGAAATGTCGCAATAATTTACTTGTGGCCGTCGCGGACCACACTTCATCATATTTGATAGAATGAAGAACAAATTAGTTGTGAATACTATCACGAGTTTGAAAGGTATTTGGTCAGGTAACAGCCCTTTAACAGCTGATTTGCTTTCTGATTTGACAGTACTGCTGTGTGTTTTAAGCAAATAAAATGTGGACTGTTTACAAGCGGGCACCTGCTATCGTTGATTATACAGTAAATACGTTGTGAAATGAAACAAAAACACATCACAGTTAAAGATGTATTAGTATTGATTGATTCACATCGATATGAATGGATGACATGACTAACAAGTGGTGGGAAATTAATATGAAAGTATTTGTTCGGTGAATTAGCGCGCTCTGTCCAAACAGTCGCAGTCAACGTTTTTGTCAACACTGGCACCACATAAGTATCGTAATTTGAACGTCCTTATACGTTTTTAAGGAGGGGTTGTAAAGGTACTCATATCTTCGGACCTCTTCTGTTATGTTTGTTCATAGTCAACAAGAATAAGCTTGTGAGACAGTCTGCAGGATATTCATAAATAAACGTGTCATTAGTATGAACAGCTGAGACAACGTATCGTCTCTTTCGTCTTCCGGGTCACGACCTGGCAGGGAGGGAGGGAGGATGGCGGCGGGATCTCAAGCATGCGCAAAGACACAAAGTCCAGTTCCTTATCCAATTCACCGTTACATGCCGCAATAGTCGAACTATCAACTGGATCGGATCGAGTTATCCAGGGGTGTTAGTCCGACTATGTGCGGTCCGACTACGATCCGACTAAGGTGCTTACATGAAACGGATAATGCGATTTCAGTCCGACTAAGGCAGTTATTCGAATCCATGTAACCACGGTCAATAAGGACGTTTTCTGGTTTGTGGGCATGAGAGGTTGTTACTAGTTTATTGTCATGACTACAATGTACTCATTAGCTACCACGGGTTTTGGTGGTTCTGAAGCTTTGCGGTGGTTCTGATTCATGGAGTCTGTAAATATTGCCAGTGTGGGCTCACGTTCAGGGAAAGAATCACATTCAGTATAATAAACAGTGTATTAAATCAACAACCGAGCTTTCAGAAATCATCAATTTACAACTTGATTTGTTCTTGCCAAAGTTGCCAAATGCTTGCTTTTGGTATTCCAGACTGAGAGTCTGCTCATTTGAACTTCTTTCGTAACAGTTGTATTATGGGATGTAATGGGGACATATTGAAGGAGGAAATTAACCTCTAAGAAAATCCATGGTTCATTAACTGTGAAACAGGACCTCTTAATGTTTTAGCTTGAACATCCAACCCATTTAAATAGCAAACTGGCAATATGCATAGTGTGATGTGGACTGAAGAATCAGTATTTGCGATAATACATGGCTTTTAAAAATGTGCTACATGAATTTGAATTTTGGACACCCATCAGAGGGTTTATGTTGTAGTATTAGCATGTAGACTGTAAGACTAGACCTGAAGATACCAAACACTGATAAACTAGCTGCACATGCTATGCTTGTACACATCAACACAATATTGTCAGTCAGACAGACAACATCTTACAGAGTTCCTGAAGAGAAAGACAAGACCATTAAACAGTAGGTGCCATCTTGTGTCCTGTAAACCCAGAAATAGACCTGTGACTGTGTGTCTGTGTGGATGCATTTGTTTATGTTTATTGGTAAACGTTTAACTGTTTTGTACAGTCCATAAATATATGTTACAGATGCAATGCTGTAGCCAGCCTCTCTGTAAATACTCCATTGGTTTACTGAGCTTAATGTCCTTGATAATGAGCTCAGCCAAACAGGAATCGACTGCACACTCATTACTGATGATGTCCATCTATGGTTAGTTACTACTAGTATATTAGATTTCAGACATCAACACACACAAAAATCAGTAATTGGAGCTTTTGGACCTTCAGATGCCCTGGCCACATTCTTCAAGTCTCTCATTCTCGGCTTGTGGCCTCTTGTGAACCCACAGGAGTTACTACCAGTTCAGTCTGGGAAAGGCGTGAAACTGAATTTTCTGGAATCTTGATGGCAGTATTTTAAATCTGTCATGGCAAACAATCTCATCTTGTTGACTGGCAGAGACTTAGACACATGCTCATGAGGTGAGATGCGCTCCCGTGCACTACATGAGGTATTCAATCTGATATCTGGTACACTAAATGAAGGATTAGATTTCTTCACGACACAACCTCCTTGTGGACTGAAATCCAGGTTGAATGTGATGTCTGTTGCACAAACAAACCTGCACAAACACTAAAAGAGGAATGCTGTTTAAGGTCACATCTAACTGTAAATTTGATTAATGTCTCTATTATAAATAAATACATTTCTATTTATTTATCTATTTCCCCATAGTAGCTATGCAAATATAGTACAGCTCTAGCAGACAAGTTTGATACACAAACAACATCAATGTAACGCCACAGCTCATTAGCGCCCAGACCACGCACCATTACATTTAAAGTGCATCTTGCCGTATAAATGAATGTTGATACAGGTCCATTTCACAGACGTCAGTGAAAATATGGAGAAGGGACACTGTACTCCAACAAATGTGAGTAATAGAGAGAGAGAGAGAGAGAGAGAGAGAGAGCATTAAAAAGAAAATTAAAAAAATAATAATGAAGAAATCTTTCTTTAAACGCTTCCATGAGTCATTGTTGATAGAGCTATCCTTCACAGCCTACGCCAGCAGGTCAGCGCAGGGCAAGGCCATTAACATAAATAATGTGTGAAACTGTGAATGCATACCCACACTGGAGTGCACCACCTACAGATCCCCCATGAATTTCACTTGGCAAACACGGAGTGACACACACCAAAGAGGAAAAAAAGACACTGTCCAGATCAATGTGTGGTTTGTTTAATGGACACACACATGGTTAAAGTTTCCTGATCAGAGGCAGAAGAAACACTAATTAGAATAAAGGCACAGGTTTCTCTCTCAGGTTCACCCTGTTATCTGAATAAAGGCACAGGTTTCTCTCTCAGCAGGGACGTGCACAGGAGGGGGCTAAGGGAATTTTTATTTTCTTTCAAACAGTATAACGGCTGCAGAATTTCATGTACGCCTAGATAAAAAAATCGCGGAATATGTGCGACGGGGGGAGGGGGCGTGGCAGCGGTGGTTAGTGATCGACCCTGACAGTTTCAAGTGATATAGGCAGAATATGCGCGCAGGGGGAGGGGGCGTGGCGGCGGCGGTTAGTGATCAACCCTGACAATTTCACAGTTTCAAGTGATATAGGCAGAATGGGAGAGGGGGCTGGCGGCGGTTCCAAAAATGAACGTGTTGCCCCTTTTTTCCAGGGCAGAGCAAAGGCCCTTCAAAATTCCTGTGCACGTCCCTGTCTCTCAGGTTCACTCTGTTATCTGAATAAAGGCGCAGGTTTCTCTCTCAGGTTCACCCTGTTATCTGTTGGATTCAAACGACAGAGCCATTTTCAGCGACAACCACGTGGTACAGCCCAGGATGGCTACAACCCTATAAACCTACACCTCTCACCGCGGTTCTGCTTAAGGTTTCTTCCTGATTAACAGGGAATTTTTTCTTGCCCCTGTTGCCTTTGTTCTTGCTCTAAGGGGGGTTCTGTAAAGTGAGACAATTGTATTGTTTTGGCGCAATATAAATACAATTGAATTGAATTGAATTGAATTTCAGAGTGATATTTTTTATTTTACTCTCAACAACAAAAGTGTGCCCTCTACGAATGTCATTTTTGATATCATTGCGTAGGCTAATCAATCATACTGTTTCTCTTGATCAATAAGGAAATGATGTTCCTGTCTGAGCTGAACAGACTGACTAAATGTGCACAGGTAGTTTAATGCAAAGCAACACTCATATTTCTGTGGCCTAATGAGTTATATTTGCGCCTCAAATAAGGAACAAAAGGCCCGGTGCATGTCCGCCAAAAACGTGTTGGTAGAGGCATCGAGACAGGAGAGGATTTCCCTTCTTGTCCTTTACTTCCTCTTCCCCTATTTGACTCTTCCATAAACTATCAATTGCTTCAGTGAAGCATCTCCACATAGGAATGTTCTGCCACGCTAAAGACTGGCTTTGGATTCATCCTAAGCCATCATTCATCCCAGCTGCTGAGGTGGACCTGAGCTGTAAATTAAATAATAAGACAAACTGTAGGTTTAGAGTTTGTGTGTGTGTGAGTTTGTGTGTGTGTGTGTGTGTGTGTGTGTGTGTGTGTGTGTGTGTGTGTGTGTGTGTGTGAGTGTGAGTGTGTGTGTGTGACAGAGAGATAGACAATAGAATAAGATTTGAATATAGATGTAAGATAAACGTATACTCTATGTTGTTTGTAACTTTGATTCAGATATCATTTTTCATATATTCAGGATAGTCATTTGTTTCAAAATGCTACTGTATGTGTGTGGGGGAGAGAGAGAAAAATTACACACGAGGAGCAACCTGAGTGGGCTCAAGGCAGGTGAAGGAGATGCATGTAGGACTGATATGCACTGATTTAATGTGACTATGTGAGTATGTATTGCATATGTGTGTGAGTGTTTAAATGTGTACAAATCTGTACATGAATTTCTATTCATAGCTAGTGAATGTATCTACAACACACCCACCTTTGAAACAGTTCATGAATGAATTGAACCTGTCAGATATTCTGGACTTTATTACCAGTTTCTTCCCTTCTTTGGTAGGTGTACAGCAGAGGCTGATGTTCATGTTTATGAAAATATGAGAGGAAAGGAGGAAAAAGCCTGTGCTTCGGTTGTCCTTGCAAAGACTTTATGGACTACTGTATTACTCTGACAGTGACAATGCAGGCTGGAATCACATGAATCGATCACACATGAAGGAGAGTAGCTCTTTGGATGTCTCCCAGCAGCAGCACCACGGGACTGTAAGAGACTGAACTGAATGCATGCTGGGAGAAGTATTACAGCTACGGAAAAAAGAGAGAGAGAGAGAGGGATGGAGAGAGAGAGAAAGAGATGACACAGAGAAAGAAAAACAGATAACACAGAGGAAGAGAACAATCACAGTGCCAGTCGGGCCGAGATGAGGAGGCACTTGTGCTGCTGTACAGTGTGTTGGTAGGTGTGGGAGGGAGAGAGAGAGAGAGAGAGAGAGAGAGAGAGAGAGAGAGAGAGAGAGAGAGAGCCAGAGCAGAGGGAGCAGCAAAAAAGGTAGAAAACAGCGAAGGATATGAGAGAGAAGGGAGTGAGAGAAATGCGGCCTGGCACAAGAGAAAAAAAGGACATTTAGTACTGCAGACAGCGCTCGGATACAAAGGACATTTAGTACTGCAGACAGCGCTCGGATACAAAGGACATTTAGTACTGCAGACAGCGCTCGGATACAAAGGACATTTAGTACTGCAGACAGCGCTCGGATACAAAGGACATTTAGTACTGCAGACAGTGCTGGGATACAAAGGACATTTAGTACTGCAGAAAGTGCTCGGATACAAAGACAAGGTGGCACATAAGAAAGCACCTGCAGCGTGAGAAGTAGGTGAGAACAGGGCTAGGGAACAGGCAGAATGCACTCAGAACCCAAGCGCTGAGGGGGAGGCATGTTATTACCAACACCTGCCATGTAGCAACACCCTCGCTCTCCTGCTTATTTCCTTTCTCTTGTTTCCCTCCTTCCCTGTGGCTCACCATCCAGAGCAGCACTACCTCGGCCAAATGGCTGGTGTGAATTCAGATCAGCCATTGATCCGCCATTGATTTTCCTGGATGCCACAGGCCCGAGGTGCCACTGCTGTCCAGTGGGGTCTATCCCTCCGCAGGTCACATGCAGTGATTCATAGGGGGTGGCAACATTTTCTGGCAGCCACATGCTGTGTGTGTCTGAGTGTCTGTGTGTGTGTGTGTGTGTGTGTGTGTGTGTGTGTGTGTGTGTGTGTGTGTGTGTGTGTACATTGCCAGTGCATGTTTGGCACTGACTGTTGTTAGTGGATAGTTTTGAGATGACTATGATCCAGCTTGAGTAACAAGATGCTTCCCACGCTGAGTTCAGTCACAGCTGCAGAGGTATAATCTAGACACTATGTGTGTGATTTGAAATACAAGGCTGCCTTTTTGGCTTATACTAGAAGGTTGAAGGTGCTCTTTACCCTGCTGAGATTTGTGCAAAATGCACATGAAGTTAAACAGCTAACACAGAGAGTTTAGGAGGATATGTATTTGACACTGGATTTAAAACTGTGCATTTAAACAGCTGGCCACCAAACTGATTTATTACACAGAGGGTGCTTTCATGGAAAAGTCAACAGCCTCCACATTAAAGAGGACTGACTAAAGGAAGCTGAAGACTCTCTCTCTCTCTCTCTCTCTCTCTCTCTCTCTCTCTCTTTCTCTGTTTCTGTCTAAAAAAATGATTTGTAAGGCTGACCTTCAACAAAATCAGGTGACACATATGCCACGTAATGACTCCGAAAGAGATGACAGAGAGAGAGGGGGAGGGGAAACAGTAGGCTCAGGACATCTAAGAACAAAGGGTAAGGGCCCGTCCACACGAAAATGGTGAAAACAGAGTTTTGCAATAACAGGTTCCATTGTCAAGACGTTGGAAAACCTAACTCTTACGTTGCTGTGTGGACAGACAAAAAAATGACCTTTTTTAAAAAAAGATGATGACATGGCCCCAATTTTATCCAATCATGTTTCATTCTCTGTGAAGCTTCAGAATGAGCTGCGCCCTCCAAAGCCTCCACCACATCCTCAGTGTCAATGGATGGATAAATAGAAAGAATTAATCTATTTTTGATTGTCAGACAAATCATGATTATCAGCCAGTTTGTTCTATTTCTACGAGGAGGACGTAATCTATCGGAAACATCAGCGACCAAAGTCTTTTCTGGGTTATTTGATATAAAGTGATGCTAAATGCTAGCAACCTTCAGCAGGGCAAGTTTACTTGAATGGGAGAATTCTGTTCGCCCAAACCACGTTTTGCTGATTAATAGAATTATAGCATTCATCTTGTCTCGTAGTGCCATTGTGACCTAACTAGCGACAGGTTTTTTCACTCGTTTTCGCATTTCCATGTGGATGGGGATGAGTTCTCAAAATGTTGTCATGTGGATGCAAAACCTATTGAAAATGCAAAGGAAAAACGTTTTCAAAACACTCCGTTGTTGTGTGGATGGGGTCTAAGACTGTCTTGAGCAAGAAAGAAAGAGAACCATGGTGTTAAAGGTGTTAAAGCATATTAAAGCTTTATCAGTGGTGATAAAGCATAAAGCAAGGAAAGATTAAGATAAAGATAAGAGATATTCATACATCATAAAAAGAAATAAAATAAAAGAGGGAAACTAGACAAAGCATTTTACAGTTGTAAGAAAAAGGAAGATTATTTTGTGGTTGATGCATCAATCTGTCTTTATTCCAGTAAAGTGCAGTAACGAAGCACGTGGAACATACTCCGGATTCAGCGTGCAGATCTGAACAACAAGCATCTCCAACTCTAGTCATATATACTGTTTAAGACACCTCTTAGACTTTTAATGTAAATGAGCTAGGCTTCTAATGCAAACAGGTCTGGCAACCGTTTGTTGTTCTGTATGATAATCAGGTTTCTCAGACCCGCTGCCTGAGATGGTTCTCAATGGCCTACTCCCATTACCATACTATGATTAGTTGCAGTCACTCACACCTCAGTTTGCTTCCTGACCCCAGGTGTCTGAGCAATACATGTGTGGGGACCTTTCCTTTGTTACCTTGATAAGATTACCATTTTGGATATTATGCTGATCAACTTTTGGTGGTCACAGCAGCTTCTTGATCATGAATCTCATGTTCCCTCACAGCATATACTGTAATGTCTTACACAGTACATGGGATCAGTGCAAAAGGTATTTTTCCCAAAGGCGAGGCTCAATCTTGATCATTGTAAGTTTTTCAGCCCCTAACCAAACTCATTTAAAGGTAGGCCTTCAGTAGCACCCGTTTCTCAGCCGAGCTAGAAATGGTTTGCCATACAATGGTAAACAAGACTTACACAAGAACTTTCTCAGAATCTGTGGCAGCCACATCACAGTCAATAGACCATTTATACGCAGCAGGGGTCTGAACTGCAGGCTCCAGACTTTCAATTTATCAGGCAAATTAGTCCCATCATTTCTGCTGATAGGATTTAGAATGCCTCTGTTAAGTCACTTGTTCTGAGCTGCTCAATGCTGAGTTTTTCACCAGTTCCTGTAATACTGAAGAAATGTACTCCTCTTAAATCTTGATTTACATTTACTTACCCCATCATTTTAAACCAGATAGATTTAATAGAGAGAGGGAAAAAGTGATGCAAAGATTTGACCTTGTGGTGAAATGTGTTGAAATGAATTTACTGCATGGAAGACTGCCCCACATTTCTTGGCTTTGTTTTGAACTCATGTGGACACACTTCACTGAAATGTAATGTACAGAGAAACAACGCATTAGAGCACCACTGACGACATAAAGGGCACAATCATTTCGGATGTGACTGGCATCCCAAGTGGAACAGCGCAAAGTCAGATTCAAAGTTAGAACAAGACATGTTGTTTGAGCATGAAAGGCAACCATCCCCACAACTGTTCGATTCTGTTTAGATGTAGAAAATGTGCCCACTTAAGTAATATACATTTACATAAACTATCGTATGATTCATCATTTGTCACCCCCCAGTTTTCATAGGCATTTGCATGCATTTTCGCCTCATCCCCTCACAACTCTGAACACAAGCTTGACCCTTTCAGCTGTCACCACCCACCACCCTTTACAGAAAAGTAAATGACAATGAGAGCACCATAGTCAGATGGAGCACATCATCTGACTCACTCATAGTTATGACTCAGTTAATTTTATTGATACATGTCAAAGGGACTGAATCACTTTTCATGTATTACATTATTATATAATTAGTCAAAATTCAGTGGGAACGCCTGAGTGTGTGTGTGTGAGAGAGAAAGAGAGTGAGTTTGACTGGATTTCTCTTTGTGAAACAGCACAAAAAGATACACACTCAGATAATATTGATTTTACACAAATCAAGAAAAAAGATAATGGAAATGGAACCTGGGCAACCTGGAAAGTTTTTTCACAGACACGTGAGATGACTGCATTAAAGTTTCTTTGGAAGAACAGCCACTTAGTGTTTGTATTTCTCTGATGAGGAGAAAGCTTTCTTCTGGAAAGCCCTTATGGAGTTTGTGCTAGCTAATTGTGGTGACCTTTGAAGCTAATGAATTCGATTCGTCTTTTACTTGTTTTTTTTCCCTTGAGGGAAACACTCTGCCGTGCCTTCCCTGATCCACTTGTGTGAACTGAAAATAAAAGATGCATTGATATTCAAGGCACTCTGCAATACTCTTGAAACAGTCTACAAAAATGCAAGGAAATAAATCTAAGATATCCTTAACAGCACACTCTGAATTAGCAGATAATTAAAACAGCACGCTTGAAACAAATAGTGTAATCTGGCTCCGCAGACCATACATATATTTGCTGTAGGGTGGCTGAAAGGCACTCAGGAATGACTATTTCACAAGCTGTTTTGTAAAAAGGATACAATGGTATTCACCAGAAATTCTATATTTCAGTATGTAAAAGTGAAATGTTCCCGAATTGTATGAGTGATTAAAAAAGTTCTGCCAGTCTGTCTGTGTACTTTCCAAGGACTTGTCTATTTCCTCTGTGTGCACAGATTTATTCCAAAGAGTTTTTAAATATGCCACCCTGTCTGGCTAGAATTGGCTTTAGTCAGATGAGAAGATGTATCCCTTCACTCCTTTAAATCCATTCTGAAAAGAGAGAGTTGGCTTCTCCTGTTTTTTTTTCTTCTTTTTTTGTCTTCATTTATACAGCTTTACATTTCTGTTGATCATCTTACTGCTGATAACATCTACAGTATATACGTTGTTTTACTCATATTCAACGTATCTCTGGTTATGCTGAGTTCGCATTCCCATTATTGCCTATATTTTGATTCTTTCACTTGATTTCTTACATTTAATCTCCTTTGCGTCATACTTCTCTTCTCTATCTTGGGTATGAGTCGGTGTTTTGCGCTTGTGTTGTAACTTGCTAGGTGTGCTGTGTTTCTATTATCAAGGACTTGCCTGCAGACAAGGCTTTTAATGTCAGCATGCTGTTCTTCTGGTTAAACAAATATTAAATAAACAAATAAGTAGATGCCCCAAGGAAAACATAACTGCTGCTGCTGATCACAGCTTTAATGTGGTAAACCGACATAAAGTATTGAATTAACATGGAGTCTTACACCAGAACACTGGTCTCTGTCATTCTATACAAGATGGCAAACACAAGCTGATACACACAAACAATACTGGAGCTTACAAATGACTCATACACCTAACTAACATAACCTAACCTAGAGCTAATATATCAAATGACCCACACACCTAACTAACCTTACCTAACCTAGAGCTAATATATCAAATGACCCATCCACCTAACCTAACCTAACCTAGAGCTAATATATCAAATGACCCATCCACCTAACCTAACCTAACCTAGAGCTAATATATCAAAAGCTTCATTGCCTCAAAAAATGTGTAAAAATGGTTTAGTCAAAATGAAAGGGATATAAACCCAAGGAATGCATTTCAAGTTTTATAAGGTACAGTGCACATGAAGAAAGTGAAATATGTTTCAGAAGACGAGGAGAGTGGTGAACAGCTGCGTGTAAGGAGTCTCAGGCTCGTGTCTATTCTCTGTCAGTCTAGTGTCTCTGTAGGAACGCTGGAGGAGCGGATCTCCTGACTGCTATGGGCCAGCACGCCTCTACAGCCCAGTGGAATAAGTCTCAGTGATGGTGGCAATTCAATTACTGTAGTCTGCAGATTCCTGTTAAACCTAGTGGAAAATGATTCTCATTTCTACTAGGCAGTTGCCTAGGGCGCAAAATGTTCAGAGGATTTCTTTTGGAAGTGTGTCCTCTCATGATGAGACTATTGGTGGTGTTTTTTTTTTTTTTTGCAATACTACTGTATTACCTTACATTGTTGCAGCCCTAACAGGAGTTAGGGCATAGAGTGTCTGTTCCACTTTATTTGCTACCTCAGCAAATTGTGGTGTGTTTGTAACAATTGAGCAATGTTGCATTTGTCAGACAATATTGTCATTGAGAAGAAATAATTAAAAAAAACTTTACAATTTCTATGACAAGAATGCAAAGTCTTGCCTAGGGCTCCAATATTGTCAGCGCTGGCCCTACTCCCAGAGAAGCCAGTAAAGGCACCAAAGCAATTTTTCACCCCAACATTTGCCCAAAGCTTTAAAAAATGGATTACCCCAGCGTGAATCAGGGCACTTATTAAACATAAGAGCAATATCCATATCTATCAACATGAGAGAGATTCTATTCCCCCACTACTAATCTCTCTTTCTCTCTGTGTGGAGGCTGTGGCTTCTTCAGTGAGTATGGAGGCTTCCCATGCTATGCAATACATTTGGACAGGTTATTGAAAATTGTTTTAAAAGGTAAAAGGCCAATGTAGCCCGGGTTGTTCCATGGAAACACGAGGCCATACAGGCTAATACTTTTTGCCACATTTTGCATTCTTCACATCTGTGTGCAGCACATTGATTGCCCCCTTGGCCCACACCATCCCCTCAGTCCCACATTCCCTATTCTACTGAGATTCTTTAAGACTAGTTCAAAGGGGTCTGGTGAGGTTTCAACTTTAAAGGAGGGCATGTTATAAAGCACCATGAAGCACAAGAGGGAGCTCATTTTTGCTGAGAAAAGTTTTTCTTTTTCAGTGCAGGTTTATCGTGGTGGTGTGTGTGTGTGTTTGGAAGTTCAGCGCCATCAGCTGCACATATTTTCACAAGGGTGGGGGGTGAGGGTGCGGAGGGGTGGTTGGCCAGCAAACAACACCACTGAGGACGCATACACACACCATTCCAAATTATTAAGATTATTTCCAATTTGAGCTCTAACCCAGCACATGCAGGACACTATACACAGCCAGATCATACGGGTATAAAACGGGATGTTCACTGTGTCATACAGTGGAGACTCTACGGTGAATGTTTGGCTGCTGTGAAGGCAGAGAAGGCTTAAAAATCAGGTTCAAATTGAGTTCAGATTAAAGCATCTATATTTAATCATTTTGTCTATATAAGTACCATGCAAAATACTAAAGAAATATATACAACAGCATACTAACACTTTTGCTCCGTCTTGAATATATAAACACCATTTAGTATATACTAGTGTACTTCCTTTTGTACTGCATGTAATTGTCAAGTGTAGTATTGAGTTATTGTTCAATGTTAAAGTTATGTACGTCTACACTATAACTACAGGTTTGTAATGAGAAATGTTACAGAATTGATTACAAAATTCCTCTTCTAAGGCTGTATTTGCTGTATGGCTGACATGACTGTCTTCTCTGGAAAAAAAATACCGGTCTTCTTGTACTTAGGCCTCTGACTGAATTAAATGTCTGGAGGTTGAGACTATGCCAATGGCACGCCGTTGGTTGAGTCTGCACCAGGAAACAGTCCGTGACTCTGGGGGGGTCAAAGGGACAGAGAAGATGATTGACCACATGTTCACCCTTACTATGGAGCCTGGCATCCAGTCGCTCAGGATGAAGCCCCCATAAGCAGCTCCTTGCTCTTTCATTTACATTGGGAAATCATATTAGAAGAGTCTCTGTTTCAAGCATTAATGATATCTGTGAGACTGGGAACATTAAAAACAAGCCTATATGTTGGTGGTGGGTGGACCTAATTGGTTAATATTTAATCATATGAGGCATGTATGATCAAAACGGGTGCCTTAATAATTAATTTAGTTTATTCTCTGTGTCTGATATGTTATGGAAATGTTCTGTGCACCTTAGATAATAATGTTTTATGCAACAAAGCTATTTTTTTGTATTTAGTGTCTTTTGTTAAACATGTATTTTGTGTCATCTACAGCAAAATAAAAAAAACATGGCGTAAGTCAGAAAGTGGGTAAATGAGTAATAGGCTTAAGAAATCACAACAAAGGAGCCAGAAGCTAGAGAGGGGAAGGGGGGAAAGAACTGTTGGAATTCTTAACGGAATACTGTTGGAATACTCATAGTTATGCTATACCCACTCATGAATGAAAGACAATGCAAAGTCTATTCATAGGCTCTTCTGCATGAATGCCTTCACTGATAGCTGTGTTCTATCTGAGAAGGTGTCTGAGATTCCACACCAACCAACAACAGATCCTGTAACTCCTATAGTGGTCCAGTACATTATCAGCTAACTTGTTAGCTTGCCCATTTAACAGGCTTGAAATGCAGTAATTCATGAATTATGTGCCTTGATATTTCAGGAAAAATAGATGTAAATTTCCGAACAAATTACCAGAACCACAATGAAATCAGGAAGAAAATGTAATTTACATTGGTTACCTCCCTGTCACTCCCTATACCCCTCCCTCTACTCTACGCCATGTTGTTGATTTTTTTCCACAAAATAATCCTAATTGGATTTCTTGGCTTGCCATCGCATTAAAGGACACACCGCACATTTCAGAGAAGCACCAGGAGAGCCTTCATATCGGAGCCCAATAGCAGCCCCAAAATGCAGGCAGCACTACCAAACAGAAGAACAGCACATTAATGTTTCAAACATAGGAAAAGCAAAGAACATTTAAACGTAGTCATGCATTATGCAGTAGTGTGTTACGCATCCAAATAGCAAATTGTCAAGGACCACAGCTTCGCATGTCCTCTCATTTCCCACAGCTTAGTAGATGGCTGTCTCCGGCTGTGCATGTATCTAATAGACATGGGATACGTGTGACAGGCTTCTGTCAGAAGCAGCTGGTGTTAGTTGATGGCAAGCGCTCGCGAATCACGCTCATACTTTCCCCAATTTTCACATGCAAATAGCTGTCGGAAATGAATTGGGGTGGTGCGGGGGGAGGCTCTCAAATGCATATAAGGGACATTCTACACACAATACATTCTACACACAGCAAAATGGAGACTCTCACTGCTTTGCTCTGGCTGTGTGGATGGTGGGATGATGTAATGTGTGGTCTCTGAGAGCTGGGATGAGGGAGGAAGAGTCACTGTTAATTTCATGTGAAATTAGATCACTTACCAGCAGCACCAGAACTGCCAGAGAAGGAGGTGGAATAGTTGTCAGATCTTGTCAAATATTCCCGGTCAAAATTCCACTGGTAGAATGTCAAAATGATCTTGCTGGCTCGCAAACATGAAAACGGTTGCAAGGGCTGTCTCCATTCTATAGACTATGGGTTGTTTCCATAAGTGTGTGAATCCTTAAATTCAGGTGTGTAAGATTGTAGTTGTCTTGCTATGCCAAGATTGAACACTGAAGGTGAAGAAAGATGCAGAAGTAACTGTATGGAATTTATTTTATAAATGGAAGTAAGGCTGAGAAACAACAAAAAGAGGAAGCTTTGTGACGCATACTTTGACCTGCATAGTTGTCTTGAAAGTTGGATTAATGGAGAGTGGTGGGGTGTCAAGTATTCATACGTTTTCAAAGTTCATCTTTCTAATTGTCTTTACTGCAGCCAGTTTGGTAAGCTATGCTGTCCTTTAGTTCTTCCCACTCTTTGTGTATATTAAGATAAGAGGGGTCAAAGGAAGCAGAAGGTTAAAAATGAATGAGTAGCAGGGATGGGGGGTGGGAGGAGAGAGGTGAAACATGGCCATGAATCATAATATGTGAGAGCAACATGATTATGGAAATCATTGTGACCATGACAGAGAACTGTATGGCAGTGACCTCATTCATTTGTGGCCATGGCCTGTACCTTCTAAGATTTCTCTAAATATTATAAATATATAAAGACAATTAAACTCAGGAAAGAAAACAAAGTTAATTGAACTGGATGCGATGGCCAGACAACTGATACCAGAGTTCCGCAGTTTTTCAGAAGCCCATAGCGCCATCACCAAGGGACAGTGTGCATCATATTAAGATCATCAGGAGATTCTACACTCCACACTATGCCTCACTCCATTTCGCGACAACAGGATATGCTCAAAGTATGTCTGTATGTATGCCTGTGTGTATGTATGTATGTATGTATGCACGTATGTATGTATGTATGTATGCACGTATATATTGATGTACATATGTATGTATGTATGTATGTATGTATGTATGTATGTATGTATGTATGTATGTATGTATGTGTGTATGTGTGTTTGTACTGTATATATATATGTATGTATGTATGTATGTATGTATGTATGTATGTATGTGTGTATGTGTGTATGTACTGTATATATGTATGTATGTATGTATGTATGTATGTATGTATGTATGTATGTATGTATGTGTGTGTACGTATGTACGTATTTATGTATGAATGTATGTATGTATGTATGTATGAATGTATGTATGTATGTATGTATGTATGTATGTATGTATGTATGTATGTACAGTATGTATGTATGTATGTATGTATGTATGTATGTATGTATGTATGTATGTATGTGTGTATTGCAGAACATAACCACTTCAAATGATATGGGGATGGAATATGACCCATATTGTCCCTGACCTCTTTGCTTCAGTCTGGGCCCTGGCTGAGTGGCCATTTACCGTACATGTAGTCCACATTACTGTAACATACAGTGCATAATTTATATGTCTCATGGGAAGTATTATGTTCAAAGCAGTATGCTCATTCTGATATAAAGTACGGGCAATGGGAAAATCTCTTTATCGATTATGGATTACACGAGTTTCCTCCTCTACAGGAAAGGATAAGATAGGGTATAACGTATTTTAAGGAAGTGAAAGTCACAATAATGGATGATATGAGAATGTGAGTGTGAGTGTGTGTGCGTGTGTGTGTGTGTGTGTGTGTGTGTGTGTGTGTGTGTGTGTGTGTGTGTGTGTGTGTGTGTGTGTGTGTGTGTGAGTGAGTGTGAGATCTTCACCTTGCATCAGATGTTATATACTTACAGTGACATTAATTGGCCACAAGTGTCCTCCTGTTTCTCTGAAACAGCCGTATGCTGCTCTGTCTCTGCATTATTCTGTGCTGGTGTAATTCATAAGCCTCTTGCTCAGCCTATCCCAGCATACACACACACACATACAGTCAAACAGCAAATAGAACAACACAGAAACAGCACAACTAATTATAGAGTCTGGTTAACACACACACACACACACACACACACACACACACACACACACACACACACACACACACACACGAACACAGACACACACACTCTAACACACATACGATACCCTTAAGAGGTACTGGAAGCAAGTAATAGCTAATTAGACGAATAATGTCTTACGGTATTGCTTCTACGCAAAGTGTCTGATAGCCATCCTGATTACTGCTTCAGTCCCACATCCACACGCCTGTCAGTGGAATGTTCCGGCCTAGGAACAGCTGGGTGGCTACTTGCATCGCCGCCTACAAGCGCCAGTCAATGGCCTGCACAGCGCGGCAATGGCGTCGATTTCACCACAGCCCCGAGCAGGAGCTGTGTGTGGTCCCTACACACCCCCCTCTGTGGCATAATTCTGTCAGACAGTGCAAGGGGGCGTGATGACAAGATGGTGGCTGAGAATATCCTTGGAAGTGTCTGTTTCTGGGAGTGGGAGGAGAGTGGGAAGAGAAAGAGTGGCTGACAAATAGACGAGACTGAATGATACTCGGTGTGTTTCTATAAGTGTATACAGTAGGGCAAGAAGTAGGGAAAAGAAGGAGAAAGGCAGAGAGAGAGAGAGAGAGAGAGAGAGAGGAGGTAAAATAAGGTCAAATGAAACTGCCATACCACTTGTTTCTGCTCCTATATTCACTCACATTTATTCCTGTAGGGCCTCACATTAAGCATGGATCATAACTCCAACAGGGCACTCATAACTGTCACAGGGCGTGACTGGATCTGCGCTCAGTGCAGATGGATGTCCCCCTGAAACGGCCAGCAGGCCTCTACCTTCTGCCCTGTGTGTGTGTGTGTGTGTGTGTGTGTGTGTGTGTGTGTGTGTGTGTCTGCACACTGTGTGTATTTATGAGTGCTCTATGTGCTCATTAGTCATGACATGAAATGGTACAGGGTGAACACCAGGGAGGATGGGAGATATGAGGACATTGTCTCTGAATTTTGAACATGCTCACAGTAGACCAAAGTGCATTCACAGATACCACACTAAGTTTGGTTCTACTTAGTTTTCGTCATTCACATTCAGAAAAAAAAGACTACTGTACTACAGTAAATACAGTATTTCTAAACAAAACTCTTTGAGCAGGTGAACACAAGTGTGATTAGAATATATTAAATGCAATGAGTAAAGGGCCGTGAATAGGCAGATAGTGAAGTAGAGAAGTAAATAGGCAGATAGGGAAGTAGAGAAGTGAATAGGCAGATATATTATGGGCGCTCCCATGTAGCCACCAGTTCACCCTTCTGGTATCTTTTTCAGTGTCCATCAAAAACAGCCTCAAGCTGAGAGAGACATAGATTGCCTCAAAGGTGACACTCAATGGGGCAACTAAATAAGGAAATGGAATATGGACTACAGAAGCGCCTGAACCACAGCTCAAGTATCAGATCATACCCTGTTCCTGAGCCCTTGGCTCCCACCCTTCCTATGGTCTTGTCAGTAATAAATGGAGAATGGAAACTCTCCTCAGTCCTATAGGCAATGTGTGCTGCCTGCCTAACAAACACGTCCCTGATACAGCCAGCCAAAAACGTATGGCTAAACGTATGTCTTTTTGCTGCTGAATACTGTATGCATTTCACTGTTTTTTTTTGTAGTACCTGTTGGACAAGACATGTACTATCAGGGACATTTGGAATGGATTAGATTAAAGCAGATAGCTCTGATACATGGATAACAGGAAAATCTAACACAAACAGAAAGATTAACTTGAACCAAGAAAATACTTTTTTATAGCTGATGTGATGGGAGATTAAAAGCAAAGCACTTGTTGACATTCTGCTCCCCACCAGAAGAGTGTATCTCTGAGTTGATTCAGTCAAAGTGTTGATAAGTGTGGATAAGGTCAAGTGTATTTTTGGTCTCTAACATTTAAATCTGTGCCTTTCAAAGGTTATGTACCTGCTCCAGTTGGAAGGCAATGTCTACATGCAAAAGCACTTAAGCCTTCCTTTTCTCTCTCTGGCAATATCTTTGTCACCACCTATCTATGGGTCTATTTAATCTCTTGTCTCTTGATAATCTCTTGTCTCAGATCTATGAGCAGAGCGAATTGGTGAAGTGGTGTCAACACCATCATCCTCTCTGTGAAGAGGTGAGGAAGTCATCGCCAGGGCCTTCAGAGATTTCCCAGCATGCTCTGGGTGTAATGATGAGCTTGTCTTGTCTTGTGTACAGCCACTCACACACAGAGGCGGGCCCCCACCTGGGTGACCACAATAATCACCAGCACAAAGATCCACTACTTCCTGCTCATCCTACTCAATGTCACACACACACACACACACACACACACACACACACACACACACACACACACACACACACACACACACACACACACACACACACACACACACACACACACACACACACACACACACACATAGCCACTGAAATAACTGCCAGCGTCAATTAGCACCACCCTGCAAACAGACTCACAGGTGGAGTTACTGTGGTTGGTGGCCTGCCCTTGTGCATACAGATCAAATTGATTGACTGCGATGTGTCATGCCTGAATTTTAATCGTGCTGTACAAAGTGAGCAGTGGCAATCAGCTGAGCTCATTTGAGTCACATAATCATGACAGAACTTGAGATATTGATGATACATCAAAGATAAAGTCATTTTATGTTATAAGATACTGTTTCAGACTCAGTCTGACTATATGGATACGAGGATGTCCATAGGAAGAGATGGGAAACCACATGACACCAGAATCAATGGACCTCAAATCTGTCACAATGTCTGACACCTTTCAATAAACATATGGTTGGCAGACTTTCACTCTATTGTCATTCATTGTCATTAAGAGGGTTGCCATGCTGCATGTGACAATGTCCCCACACTGCTTTCCCGAGCCGGGCAGCCTGGGAACTGTGTGCATGTCTGCACTCAGGGCTTTGATGTTGACGACAGACTGTGTGTTAGGTTTCATCTCCAAGGAGCAGACATACTGTGGTGAAAAAAATGCACATTAAGGGAGGAAGGCAGTGAAAGAGGGCTAGCATAGGGGCAGTTAGGTGCACTTGAATAGGGAGGGGATTCTATTTATATTCTCCATATATGCACGTGTGTGTTCCAGTGTGTCGTGTGTGCCATTAAAAACCTGACAAAGGTATTAATTATAGCTGGCTGCCCCCCCTGCACTGCAAAAAAAAGACTGAAAAATGCCATACATCCACAGCAGAAGGGGAACTGAATAACCTTTTGTGCCACTCGACAAAGAAAAATTAGTCTCTCCCTCCGTCAATCTCTCCTTCGCTCCTTTCTCGGTTTCTCTGTCTGTCATCATTCCCTCCTTGTGTCTCCTTCAACCGCCACCCCTTTTTTCTCCAAAGACACATACTTCTCTGTGTCTGTCATTCTAATGCTCTGTTTCCCTCCTTTTCATAATGGGGCAAACATGTAACACCAGGTACTGCTTGCCAATGTTGAGAGGGACGGTCGTCATCCCACTATTGCAAAAGCACTATTGCCACACCCTATCCCCATTAAAAGAAAACCAATCACTGCCATCTTTTCAGCAATGGCAGCATCAACAGTAAACAACAACAGATGCAAGCAAATTAACAGTAATTGATTTTCCTTTCTCTCTCTCTCTCTCTCTCTCTCTCTCTCTTGATCCTCATCCACCTCTCCCATATTCTTTTCTCTGTTGTGCGTTGTGATTTGGCTTGCCATCTGTGATTCTCTGTGGCTGTGAGTTGATGGCTTGAGAGCACCCAGCGGGGACTGAAACCGCATTATCCTCCAGAGTCTGCAGACGGCCACACACACCCCTGTTTGCCATGTACTCACTCGCCCCACTTGACCTTTCCCCGTCCATCTCCAAGGGAATGCTTCGGGCACACACACACACATGCACAAACATCTATCCACTTTCCCATATATCCCTCTTGACATTCAGTCTATAAAGTGCAAAAACATTCCTTCAAGAAGTATTTACTTCACTGTCATTTAAAACATCATGTAAGGATGTAAGGATATTATATAAACAGTAATTATATTAGCCGACACCAGTGACACTACATGTGTTAGGGTCTAAATCCAATATACACATGTCAAATGAGTTGTATTAACTGCTGGATCTGATCTGTCCTTCTTGGCATACTGTAACAAGCCTGGCTTTTAACAAGAGCAGAGCTAGCCAAGTGCTTCAGGCATACAAGCCATTCCAGTGCCCGCTGAGCCAGCAGGAATCAGCTTGACTCTGACTGCACACACACACACACACACACACACACACACACACACACACACACACACACACACACACACACACACACACACACACACACACACACACACACACACACACACACACACACACACACAAACTAGCGCACAAATAGACATAGATGTACACGCGCACACACCAAACATACACACAAACACACATTTGATCTTTAACCCACCACACAGAAAATCCCTTATTTAACATGTATTCCTCTTTCTCACGGGAAAGCCACAAGCCTGAGGGGTGAAATGGCCCTGTGTTTTCAGGCTGCCATGATGAGCCTCCGGCAGGGTCAGGCAGCAGGTCAGCCATGTGGAGATTAGGTGACCATCAAGGGCCACACTACAAACTCCATTCAGCACACTCCCAAGCCCCTCCCAAGCACATCTGTCTCCCAGCCCTGCAGGCAATGGCCAGTTAGGAGGTGACACATGACCGCTTAGTCTGCTAGACAGATTCATTAACACACACTGTTGCAGGGATGCCTGGTCCTGTAAAGTAATAGACAGGTCAACCCAAGGTGTGGTTACAACAGCAGTGATGTCCTTAAATTGTATAGTGTTGTTTCTCATCCTGACTCCATGCCAGAAACAAGGATTATTCAACCAGCCCAAGCCAAGATACAATGAGTACAAGTAAGCAGATGCTAGATACTTTACAGGGGGGGGCTGGAGGTCCTAGAAGGTTAATGGTGTTAGGTAAAACAAACAAACTAAGACGTAGTACTTGCAGGACATTTTCTTGTTGGAAAGGGCATCAATGTCCCCTGTAAACGAATGCTCTCATCATATTCCTGTCATTATACCCTGCTGAGGCAGGCGAAGACTCAGGTTCAGCCTTAGTTGGTCGGTGTCGTATCCTGCTAGAGACACCCAAACTAAAGCGCCCCAGTGGACAAACAGGAGTAGCATACGACAAGCCCAGACTCTCAGTGACCCTGGCGGTGTTACGAGAAGGTGGGGGTGGCCGGGGTGCAATGCTGCATGTCTGTGTTAATGACAAGGATCATTCATGCAGGTCTCAATTAGACAGACACAACTCTGACCCCTGGGGAAGACTTAATGATCACAGGCTCCAGCGACTCAATATTAATCAGCTTAGTGGAGACCAGGGCCATCAGCCTCAGATGGAGCGCTTCAACAAAAACAGTCTCACAAGCTTAGTTGGTTCCTTATACAAGAACGCACACACACACGCACACACACACACACACACACAGAGAAACAAACACACAGACAGAGAAACACACACACACAGAGAAACACACTCAGGATCTCTCTTTATATCTCGCACTTTCTCTCTCACACTCATACACACACACACACACACACACACACACACACACACACACACACACACAGACACAGACACACACAGAAGACATGTACCCACACAATGCAGGTAACCCTCTGGCACACTACAAGACAACACACACACACACATAAGATCCAGGTACTAATGTGTTTACTCCTGTGCTACTCAGTGAACTCGCATTCACTAGTCCCCCTACACACCTCAGAACCCAGGGAGAACTTCCAGGGCTGCTGACTATGGTCTAGGGTGTCTGGCAGTGCCTGTCTGTCTGAATCAGAAAGCCCGTCTCTGATTAATGGGGGGAAATGAACAGTGAGACACCCTCAATATGCCACAGAAGGGGTTACACTGAGTACTCGTGCATTCGAGTACTATAGCAGTAACCAGGGGCGGCGCCAGGGGGGGGCTAGGGGGTGCTATAGCTCCCCCTGGATTAGCCATAGCACCCCCAAGAAAATAATGGTTTATTTATTATTGTTATTTAATTTAATTCTGCGTTATTAATTTAATTCATTGTGTGATAATAATATTTCAATCACAAAAGAAAATAATAACAGATTGAAATTAACAGATTGTTTACGTAGCACGACAGAGACACGTCGCATGTGTGAACGTTGACGTTTCCTGACGATTGAAGGAGAAAGAGAGCTAGTGCACTGTCAAAGTCAAAGTGAAGCGGTAGTATCAACAAATTCACAATAATGGATCGGTTTTTGATACCCAAAATTCCACGAGTAGAAGAATCATGTGACGTTGAAGAAGAAGAAGAAATGCAAGGGGTATCTGAATCTGATTTAGAAGAAGAGGAACGTCGTGGTCAAAGAGATCAACCCTACTGAGGATGCTAGCCATGCTACACCTGGTCTGCTGGCTTGCCCGGATTTTGCTTTTCCTGCATAGTTTGGTTTGCATTTTTGCCTGTTCTTTAAGAGTTGTATTGTACAATGATACAATGGTCTAGCTCTGATTATTGTGGTTTTGAGTGCCTACTGTTCTGTTTCATTCACTTTTAAAAGGGGCCTGCATCTTTACATCGTTTAAGATTTAAGGTGGAATGGTCTTGTTAGATGTGTAACATTAATGAATGTGGTCTCTTTTGGGGATTTTTCTGGATCCGCCTTAAAAAATCAGAAATTCTAGCCTAGGACGAGCAGTCTGTCTGTGCTAGCCAGGTATACATAAGCTTCTATGTTTTTTTTTATTGTGACCTGAAATAATATATACGTTTTGAAAGCATTTCTGACTCTTTGACTGTTTTAGTTCATTCTATCTGCTATTCTAATTTGCCCTCTTTAGTTTAGAATGTATTGAACTATTTATGTTTAGTTTAATTTGTCAGACATGGTAGTGGTGACCTGGTGGTCATCTGGCGCCAACTTTAACTTCCACTGAAGTAAGTGAAGTATTTGGGATTGCGGAATCTATAACATGCTGCATGCATTTTGTCAGTGACCGTCGCAGAGGAACACAGCTATGTGCGCGTCCGTCGGAAGCAGCCTAATGATAATAATAATACGATCGATTTGTATGGCGCTTTTCATGGACCACAAAGACGCTTCAGAGAGCAAACATGTAAAACAAATATGACGATATGGTGGGGAGGTGTTGTAGTAGAGAACCATGTGACACGTATGCTATCACCCTAATTTCATAGCACCTGTCGGTAGGAAAACTGTATGATCAGGGAAAGTGTATTAAAACCGGATGTCGTCACTTTAAGCCGGTCTCTGGTTGGATAAAGCTTTTCAGCAGAACTGGACAAGGACCTTTACTTTTTAGTTGAGAAGTTGTGTTGATCACCTGGCATGCAAACGATCGGTTTTCTTTAAATTATTATTATTTTTGTGAAGTTATACGGCTTATGTGAATAAAGCTATCTACACAACTTTGTATATGTCTACATTGACTCGTTTAGTTGTTCATGTGGTACACGTAGGTCTTAACTGAAGCTAACGCTTAGACCAACAATCCATTGGAACACATAGTAGCTAGCTAGCCTCGCTGCTAATAAGTCTAACGTTAGCATGCTAATATGAATAGACCCATTATAGTCAGGTGGCTTAATGCTCAATTGACTTGTTAACCGGACTTTTACGAAGTCATACAACTAAACACACAAGTGACCTGTTAACCGAACTTTTACGAAGCTATATGACCAAACACAAAGCTAGCACTGTTAATTCCGCTATAGCTAGCCAGGTCAATTAGCTCGCCTAAGATACTGCAATTTAAGCTAACCAATTACCTCATTTCCCCCAAAACCCATCGATTACATGTGTTTGTGATGTGTAACATATATCCTTAATCAGTCATTCAAGTTATTAACGTTTATTTACCGCTAGCGATTACACGACACAAGGGTAATTCAATCGCTATTAATGTTGAACTTGAACTTCAACAACGTCACACAATATTAAAAGTCAGGCATCGGCATGGTTCCTACAGAATAAATCAAAGGTCCTTGTCCATTTCTGCTGAAAAGCTTTATCCAACCAGAGACCGGCTTAAAGTGACGACATCCGGTTTTAATACACTTTCCCTGATCATACAGTTTTCCTACCGACAGCACCCTCTGTAAAACGCCGAGCACCCCCTTAGCACCTGCAGAAAAAAAATCTCTGGCGCCGCCACTGGCAGTAACATCCATTCTTGTGTTTCTACATTAACATGTCGTCAATCATGTGATGCTAGATCAGATGTGCACTCAGTGTAAGAGCCATTGGTAAACAAGAGGAAGAATGGCGACAACAGGAAATGATAAATCAATTATTTGGAAGTTCTTTGATAAAACAGAAAATGGTCAATTATCTTTCCTAACTGTCATTGTAATAAAATAAACAATTATGAGTTGTGGACAGATTTCTCATGGCTCTAACATCGAGTTCGTCATATAATAGACTAGGCTACTCCTCTAACATAGCCAAACATATTAAAGTTACATTTTTTTTTTTTTAACTCGACAAAGTAGGTGCAAGCAAATATGGCTACTTTCATTTTTAATGGGTCAGGCTTGCTAATGATTACTAGGTTTGTTATCTTCATATTGTGGTGACCTTGCTAATAATGACCAGGTTTGTTATCTTCATATTGAGGTGACCTTGCTAATAATGACCAGGTTTGTTATCTTCATATTGTAGTGATCTTGCTAATGATGACCAGGTTTGTTATCTTCATATTGTGGTGACCTTGCTAATGATGACCAGGTTTGTTATCTTCATATTGAGGTGACCTTGCTAATAATGACCAGGTTTGTTATCTTCATATTGTAGTGATCTTGCTAATGATGACCAGGTTTGTCATCTTCATATTGTGGTGACCTTGCTAATAATGACCAGGCTTGTTATCTTCATATTGTGGTGACCTTGCTAATGATGACCAGGTATGTTATCTTCATATTTTTGTGACCTTGTCAGGAAAAATGCACAGGGGGACAGAGACCTCAGTCCCACATACCGCACCACCTCGTGAGTCCCAGTTTATTGGCCCCTATAACACACACAGAGTGAAGCAAGGCAAACAGGATCTTGTCACAACACTTACACTGACGGCTGAATAGATATGCTTGGTTGCTGGGAACTGCACAGTCTCGTACTCGCGTACGGAAGCGCCCCCTTCTACCCCTTGCACGCTACACAGCCCTCTCCCCAAGAAGTTAGCTGTCCTCAGCTACCACAACTCAGTCCCCGGGACATTGGAGACGAATGGACCTGGTTGTTCCCAGCACCACCGCAAGCCCTGGCAATGGTGGAGGCCTGTGGAACCATGTGGAACCATGAAAACATCGGGAAAACATCTCATCGGAACCAAAGTTCCTGAGGTGTTGGGGGAGATGCTCAAGCCTGGTTGTCCCCCACAAGCTTTTGCAATCAGGTTGTGGAACAGTGGAGGGCAAGAAAACACAGTCTGGTCAAGGCTGGAAAACTATGGTGATGTAGAGGCCCTTCCACCAACAGCAGTGGTGCCAAAGACTCACAGAGCTGGTGGCAGAGGCAAGGAAAGCCCCTCTGGCTGGCAGGAACGATGTGGGAGACCCCCGGGCTGTGAGCGGCACAGTGGAGGTCTGTCGTCGGCTTACTCTGTTAGAAGGGAGGAGTGCTATAGCAGCAGCACACAGTTGGGTATTCTAGGCGCTTTCCTATAACGACATTCTTGGTCTCTGCAGGATAATGCTGAATGCTGTGCAGGCCAAGTGACTTCCATCTCCAGCCAATCCTGTCTACCGGTAGGTCAGGCCATCAGGGTACAATCCCTAAATCTCACCTTGCATTCTTGGTTACACTTGCTCCACTTCTGATACCACCATGGTGAGCCAGCAAGACACAGTGATGAGGGCATAAATATTATTATAGGTCTCAAGCCTCATACTTTACACAGAGTAGGGAGCATTATTTAATTAGTCTCTAGTACTCTGCAAGAATTTAGCAAACAAGATGGTGGTCTAATCTTCACACAATACTTACACTGACGGTGAAGTGATATGCTAACATAAAGCAGAGCTAAACTAAGGCATTAACAGCATAACACACCTGTATGAAATAATAATAGTCAGGCATGCTAACAGCAAACACAAGCGGGATGCACAAGGTTTCCGCTAACAGCATAAACAACATGCTGGGAACTACACAGTCTCATACTCACATGTGCTACCCCTTTCAAGCTACACAATCATATCATTAATGTTATGCTTTGCTCCATGTGCTGACACCAACCCTATCATAGTCGCATAGTCTTTTAACTGATGCAAGACACCTCCTCCTCCCTCGGTACTTGAGCACTGGTTCAGGTAGCCAGTAATCGATGTGTAAAATTATGCATGCAAATTATAACATGATATTCTTTGTCTCGTCAACATTGCCTACTTACAAGTGAATTAGTCTCAAATAATTTCCCATTGATTCCAATGCTGGTCGTCTCCACAACAGGCTTTGTTTACCTCTCCTGGCTGATTCATAGTTACAGATTTCATCTTGTCAGGGTAAGCAGTGAAGTAATTAGAAAAGTCTCCAATTTGCCAGTCAGATCAAATAGGGTGAAAAACTCCCCATCTGTCTGAAATATATGTAAACCCTTGTGGTGATAAGGGGTGTATTAGGTATTTCATGTCCTCTTTATACCACAAACTAAACATTAAACATAGCAGGGCTGGCATGGAACACAGATGGCAGAGCTTCGTTATGCCCATCTAGATAGCAGAAGGACAGTGGACCACTGTCGACCCACTGGAGCCATTTTATGTTATTTCATAATATCCACGCCCAGTTTAACTACATGGTGTGGTCATGATGGTGGTCCGAGAGTGAACCAGAAGAGGCACACCACCAGTGGGGTGGTGACCAAAGTCTATCTGGGAGGTACTTTGCCAATAACCTATTTTCTACATTTTGTGGTATAAAGAGGACATGAAATACCCCTTATCACCACAAGGGTTTACATGTATTTCAGACAGATGGGGAGTTTTTCACCCTATTTAAATATGGTCACGTTTTCATTAATTTGGTATTTGGTATTTTGTATACCAGCAAATTTCAACAGAATGGACAGTTGGGAAGGACGTATTCTGCGCATACAATGTTTCCAATTTACTCTACAAACTAATGGTGGAGTGATCATCATATTTGGTGATGGGTGATCATCACATTTACAGGATAAAAACCCTAATCAAACCTGGAGTGCATATCACATCTGATATGGTTGAGAGACTAAAAATAATTAACTAGTGGGTTGACATCTAACTAGTAGGCCTACTCATTGCTTTCTGATTGGATTAAAACATGCTTTACTTTTTAATATGGGCGCGATATTCATTCTCTCCGTTTCTAATGCAGCATATGTCACAACAGTGACATCCAGCGAGTGGAAAGATCGCAGAAGGGTCGAGAGAGAGAGGGAATATGCTTTATGAATCCTATTCTACACGTCCTTGCAGTGCCTTTTGTGATTATTTTTAACTTGGACGGCACGTAGCCGGATGATGGCTTTCGATCTACTCCAAATGACATAAGTGGTCCACACAAGTTCGCGATTTACCAGATCCCTCTCTTTTTCCCCCCCTCGTAATCTGCCTACACCCCTGACTCTGTCCAGGTGCGCTCCTTTGCGGAAAAGTCAACCTTGGTGAACAGACGCTATTAGTTCTAGATTATGTTAAGATGAAAAAGACAAAGTGTGAACACGTTAATGGCGATGTCAACGTACGTGATCTGTCACTTCATCATCTTTGGGCGATTTTCTTTCTCTCTCTCTCTCTCTCTCTCTCTTTCTTTCTTTCTCCCGTTCTCTGTATGGGCGGCGCTCTGCTTAGTTTGATGTGGGCAGCACGTGTATATGTTCAGTACAGGGCACTGTGTATATCGAGAGGAAAGAAAGAGGGAGGCAGAAAAAGAGGGAGTGTGTGTGTGAGAGAGAGGGAGGGTGGGAGAGAGAGAGAGAGAGAGAGAGAGTACAGAAGTGGTCCGGCGTAGTAGGGCGCGCGGGACTCAGAAAGCGCATGAGAATGTAGTCAGAGGACGTTTTGCTACTGATGATATAATTAGCAGTTACAACAGGACACTTGTACGACACCGAAAAACATCGTTAATTCAAATAGAATGCACTTAACCTCAGAGAAGATGGAACATGGACGAAATAACAATAGCAGAGAGGTAAGAAGACAGTTCGCAGGGACTGTGCTTTTTTACCTAAAAGGCAAGCGAAGTCAAAATATTGGCAGGTAAACGTTGTGGAAATTTTTTTGATTTTTGTTAATAACAAAATACTATTCGAGATGGATTTTTTAAATTTTTCCAGTGGTGCTGAAAATGCATCCATAACCAATACCAATTCCACAGCGAGAAGCCAGTACTCTTTGGCCACTATCTACGGGCTTGCAGGATTAGTCAGCTTTCTTATATTGTTTACAATAGTCGGAAACGTTTTGGTCGTAATTGCTGTGCTAACTAGCCGGGCGCTCAAACCTCCACAGAACCTTTTCCTGGTGTCTCTGGCCAGTGCAGACATTCTGGTGGCAACATTAATCATACCCTTCTCTCTAGCCAACGAACTTATGGGCTATTGGTTTTTCGGGAAAGTTTGGTGTGACATTTATCTGGCCCTAGACGTTCTCTTCTGCACCTCCTCAATCGTCCACCTGTGTGCCATCAGCCTGGACCGTTACTGGTCTGTCACGCAGGCAATGGAGTATAACCTCAAACGGACACCTCAAAGGATCAAGGGCATGATTGTGATGGTCTGGCTGATCTCTGCTGTGATCTCTTTCCCACCTCTCATCTCCATGGACCGTGATGACAGTAGTGGGGATGCCCTGGCACCCACATGCCAGCTGAATGATGTAACATGGTACATACTGTACTCCAGTATTGGCTCCTTCTTTGCGCCTTGTGTCATCATGATCCTGGTCTACATCCGCATTTACCAGGTGGCCAAGAAGCGCAGCCGGAGTATGTCGGAGAAACGGCATGAGGTCGAGGGGGACAAGGGTGGAGGTGTGGGGGCAGAGCTGGAGAACGGCGTGGGCCAGCGAAACCTGTGTCGGGCCAACAGCACAGACAAGGAGAACGGCCACTGCGCCTCCCCACCACGCAAACCTGACGATGAGGACCTGGATTTGGACCTGGACGACAGCAGCTCATCAGACGAGAAAACCAAGAAGACACACCACCATCACTCCAGGCAAAATCCTGACCCATCTGGCAAGAAAGACGAGAGGACCAGCCGTAAGGACAGCTCCAGCTCCAAGCAGTCCAGCCGCAAGTCCAGGGCCAGCGGGAAATCCCTAGACCTCTTCTCCTCTCGGAGGAAGAGGAGGAGCACTGTGTCCAAGAAGAAGATCTCCCAGGCCAGAGAGAAAAGGTTCACATTTGTTCTAGCAGTGGTCATGGGTGTGTTTGTGGTCTGTTGGTTCCCTTTCTTCTTCAGCTACAGCCTCTATGGCATCTGCCGGGAACCTTGCGCCATCCCAACGACCCTTTTCAAGTTCTTCTTCTGGATTGGGTACTGCAACAGCTCCCTAAACCCAGTCATCTACACCATCTTCAATCAGGACTTCCGCAGATCCTTCCAGAAGATCCTGTGTAAGTCCTGGAAAAGGTCCTTTTGAATTGTAAAGAGAATTTATGGAGCCGGCAGTGGCTTCTAATGCGATCATGCCTTGCACATCGCTTGATTTGATGATACGGGCGAGACAGACGGTGTCCGGTAGAAGGGTCCTGTTCAGCTAATGTGTTTGGCTTCTCTCCGTAGGCCTTGACAATCTCCTTGTGACTGATGTACACTGACACAGAAGCCAGTGTGTGTTTGTCTAATGTGCTGTGCTTGGTGCAGGGTGGAGGGTCCCTTGGGCCAGGACAGTAGCAGGGTATTTTAGGAGATGCCCACCCAGTATGCTTCACTTTATCACCATTAGCAGAATCTCTGCCATGATAATTATGTCCAGAGGCACTGTTCAGTATCAGACTGTTTTTATGATGACTTTGCACATCTGTCTTTTGTGTCCTTGTGTTTCTGCGATACAGCAACCTGACATATAATTCCAAATTCAGATCTGAAAAAAAGAGTGGATGGTTTGATACTCTTTCCTCCTTCAGTGAGATAAAATGGACACCTCAGGTTACCTTGAGAGCGAGAGAACTAAATATCCTACATAAAGTCTGTTTCCACCCTAGATGACACATGTATTCTGTGGGCTTCTCCATCCTGTGGCAGAGAATCCCTCTTGTGGGATTTTATTTTCTGACAAAAAAGGAATCCAAGACTGATCCTTGCCTCAGTGTTTCTAATCAATCTAGCCTGTTCCACAGCATCCTCTCTCTCACTCGCTTTCTGTCTTTAATTGATTCCATATAAAATAAGTATATAAATCTAAATATATATATATAGTGTTATTGTTTTTTATTAAGTTATTGATCAGTTGGATAACTTCTACTGGCTCCTCGGCTATATTACATGGCTCTTGCCTCATGTATATACATATATTTGACAGGTTCTACTGTGTGGTGTTGTATGATAATGGCACCAATTTGACCTGAGGACTTGCTGTTGTTTTCTGTCCTTACTATGCCTTGATGGATGTTGTACCTTTCTTTAAAGCTTAATTTATTTTTTGAAAGAATCTGCTAATTTTCTGCTGAACTCTGTCCAACCTCGAAGCACACAAAGAGAAAAACAGAACAAAGGCAAAAGAAGAAGAAATAAAGGATGAACGTGGCCAGTATCACTTTATATGTTTACCGCCGAGTGAATCAAATTGGTTAATGTTTGGTCAGACACTCTGGCTTTCACTGCCAAAGGGATTGATTTTGAACAAGCACCAGATACATTGAGTTATGTCATTTTATTACAAAGGCCTGTGACCTCCGCTTCAATAGTGGCTATTTTAAGATGTTGGGGATTCACAAATAAAGTAAACATAATGATGCGAAGCTTTGATGCGTGTCATTTCACGATGAGGAGGGAGGTGTGGCAGTAAACATCTAGGACAGCTCCATCTGGAATGATGTTTCCATCCGTCTTCATTTGTCTCTGATTAAGTAGCTTTAGACCTTTCTGCTGAAGCCAGTGCACACTCATTTAACACATTTTGCATCCTCAGCTAAGTGATGTCATTAAATAATGTTACTCTTCTTTGTGGGTTGTAAGGAATTACAAACCAGGCAAGAGCATAGGAAAGAGGATTATTGTTCTTCATCAGTTCTTTGGATATAGCACGCTTAGACACTGACCTTTGACATTGCTTGGAGGTGAAATAAAGCAAGGCTGGGCCCTCTGTGAATTTGGCATGTGATGATTTTTTCATTACATCAAATTAAATTGTTTGTTTTTATGTATCCTTTAGAGCAATGTCTCTGTCCATCTTCATTTCTCTCTAACTGGGCAGAGTTGAAACTCACTTCAGGTCTGTTTGATTTTAAACATTTTGATCGTCAGCCAAGAGGAGTCTTTAATTCAACACATTAGAGGTTCACAGCTCTTGCAGTGCTCCTTTAAGGAATGCACAGATGGCTGACTTGAATGCCTGGTGACGTTTTAATACTTCATTTGCCAGGCACCCGTGGGGTTATACAGTATTTCAGTATGGTTAGAAATGCAAATTATCTTCCAAATGAATGGCCTCATCAATATGGTGTTCTTATGAAATACGAGAGGCTTTACCCTTACTGTAGAGGTAAGGAGAAAACAAATCTAAATGTTGACTGCACTGTCTCAGTTTGACATTTATTCAAGTGCAGTGTAAATGTGGTTCACTGCAGTCAATTACTCATAGTTCTTTTATCTGAAGTGACTAAGTGTGGGATGAGGTCCTCTGTGTGGATAACTGATGACAAATGATCAGATTATCAAATTAAATCCCTTCCAAAAATGTTCATCAAATATGACCGCATCATGGTTCTATTTTTGGATCACTTACATGAGGGTTATTGAGTAACTTATGAGTAACCATTACTCCTACTTTATATGAATGTCCAGTACACAATGATCAAGCAGGTTGACAGTCAATCAGTGCAGTGATGATGATAAAAAGAACACCCACATATAGTGGTCATACACATGTGATATGACATTCTCAATGTAGTCAACTGTACGTGACCCTGTTTCTTGCAAGATGGTGATGACTTCATGGAGCTCCTGACAAATTTGAAGAGAATGGATCATGTCATGCTGGCTTGCTTCAGAAAAAAATAAGTATGGGTCACATGATCTCCTCCTCCCCGGGAATGTGCTAGGATGTTTACACCACTGCATCCATGTGAATTTAATTTACATTCATTTGTTCTCAAAGCATTAACTAAAACTACACATCTATATAAAGTATGTAAAGCACTGTTTAACAACCTTTTTTCAAGGCATTTAGTGACTGTGTTTTATCACAAAACAAAAAGTAAATAAACGGAGAGTGTAAATGTCAGAAAATAAGTTAAAATTGGTGTAATCAAGTCAGACCATTGTGCAGATGCTTGCAAGTTTCTGCTCACGTCTGAAACGAAGGGTGCAATATGGTGACCAGTCTATTTGAGCTTTATTTTCTTTTACAACAAAAAAAAAAACCATTCAGCTCAAATGCAGTAATGAGGACTACATTATAGAGGTGGCTACTGAAAAAGAGAACATTTATTTTTAGCAGACAAAGCGTCTCAATTTTCGGGGGTTCATGCTTAGTTTAATTCATAATGGCTGCAACTAAACCTGTTATATGCTTTAGAGGTGCATGCAATGTGATGACAACACAAACTAAAAGAGTCAGACCTTAATATTGCTCTACATCGTCTAACAGGAATTTGCGGCTCTTCATGTTGGCATTAAAAAGCCCCACTGCCCTCAGTTCTTCTGTAAGGCAGGAAGACTGCTTCTTATCTTATCCCATTGAAGTCTCCTATCCCACCCTCTCAGCACTGGAGATAAACCCCTTCTTTATTTTTGCCAATCATATAAGAGATTTGCATTGAAATGGATGTACTCAAAAAAGAAAGAAGGGAAAAAAACGAGTGAAATCTTGATTTCCTCCCTCTTGTACACCTGAGAGAATCCTTAAACTCTTACTGAGAAAGGTTTAGATGCCTACACAAGTATTTCCCATTTAACACTGGGGTTCAGTATTTATAACTCTGCCGTTGGGAGAGTTATTTCTTCACTTCGCTGCAATGCTGACCGAACGTTGAGGGAGGCCCTGGATTAGGTTACAGAAAGCCCATAGGCTCAAGCTCACACATATACAGTATATTACCTAATTTAATGATAATGCTCGCCTGCAATACAGTTGCATGTCTCAAGTTCCTCATCTTTTCCTTCCAATGCAACATTCATCACAAAAGTATTATCAGAGGTATTACCCAACAATGATGATACCCAAGCATGAAAAAAATGTGTCCTGGGCTGTTGTTCTAGTGCTGGGTTTGATTTAAAATAGATACAGTCCATCTGCCCTCAAGATGAAGAAAATACTATTTATCATTCAAACACTGACAAAGGCATGATTGTCTAGAGTTGGTGGAACAGAAGAGCACAGAATCCAACAACTCAGGACTTCATGTCTTATTTATCTGTCTTATGCTTTTACTGGTTATTTCTTCTTTCAGTGCTAAATCCTGGTTTCCTACTTTCCCTCTTTCTCTCTCTCACATCTATTCCTTCTCTATTAATACTGCTGCATTTTAATTATCCTTCTTTTCCTTGCCTTGATCTTGTTCTCACACACACCACAAGTATACAGACACAAAGTAACTTTGCACTGACATAGTCTGACAGGGCTCATCCATTTCTCAGAGATGCTCTCAGTGCAGCTGCCAGATAAGAATAACTACGGGGTGTGTTCAAACCTGCAGACAATAAGCGCAGCCACTGAAACCTGCTTTACTGTGTGAGTCTGGGGACAAGCCAAAGAGAGGAGGGAAAACAGGAGAAAATAAGAGAAGGACCAAACACTACATCAAGAGGTCAGAGGAAGACAGATGGCAACAAAAGAGAATTTTATTACTTAAGGCCTCCTTTTATTATATACTTTTAATATATGGAAGACCGGGGCCAGCCCAAGCTTTTCCTCCGGTTTAAGCACCATGATGGTTTCCAAGGCAACGTTGTAACTGGCTGTGGCCGTGGTCCTTGTGCTGTTCCTGTTGTGTTGCGCATGAAAATAAACACGAGTTGTCCACTTGGATAGATCTTTAAACGTGTGTAGAGTCGCTTTTCTCTACTCTCCCACAGTAGCACCTTTGGCCTGTATTGGTTTCAGTTTTGATTCATCAAAAAAACAGCTGGAACTAGGAAGAAATCCCAAGGAGTGCTGAATCAAAACACTTTGTCAAAAGGGTACTAGCCGGCTACTCCACGTTATTGACCTTTTGTTTTGTTTTTAAAGAGTACGGGGGTTGATGATAAACTGCCTCAGCCATCTCCTGGATCTTCTGTTCAGCAGCTGCTCGCTTAGCTAAGGGCAGGAGACGAGGGTGAAGGTGGATGGGGAGTGCATCTCCAGTGTCTCCATCTCCAACGTCGTGCTGGACCAGGTTGGTGCATGTACAGTCCTCATCTGGCCATAAAGACGTCGGTGAAGCGCACCAGTGGCGAACGCAGCTGGTTTCTCTGGTCCCCCTCCAGGCCCTAGGCAGTGGCGTGGAGCATCGACACCCCTCGAGTTCGGAAGTGTCTGCCAGCGGTGTGGAGTGCCACAGCTTCAGTGCCCAGAAGTAGCTTGGCTCTGCACACATCCACCAGGACCCCCCTCCTGGCCGACACAGCCAGCCCAAGGATGCATGGTTGCTATATTTTGGCCTTCAGCCTAGGGCCTCACATGTACAAGGGCCCCAGATTGGCTAGAATATTTTTTATTTTGTTTAAATGTTGTTGTTAGCCTTCTCACTCCCTATTAGAGCATAGGCCATTGATAGCGAGTTTCCACCGGATTTCTTATCCACTTGTTTTCAATGTGTGAATCAGTGAATCCACTGAGCGAGGGATTGGCCCACCCAGCTTTTGTTTAAATGTACTTCAGATAAAAAAAATCTTGATCCCTATTGCCCCACAAGAAACATTAAAAATGAAGCATCTGATTGGGTAGGAACAGCCAAGTTCATAAGGTCAATTTGTTTTTACTGGACAGCATCGCACAAAAAAGCACAGCACTTTAATAATATTTCAAGGCTGCCAAAGCGTCTTTATCTACTTAACAAAGATTCATAGGAATGGTTGAAACAACTGCAACAGGATTAGCTATGTCAAAGACCAACCACCAACATCCCAGGAATTAACGTTAGCCTCACCTGTTGTTGCTGCTGCAAATCCCGCTAATGACCCTGCATGCTAAATAAAGTCCATGAGCCTATGAGGACATACTGGGTGGAAAATGAAATCGGATTTTGCGGACCTCATTAAGGACTTCTCTGCCAGTAGAATTTGGAAGGAAAACTTCTAAAGGTAGGAAGATGAATTTGATGTTAATGATTGTGCTGCTGTTGCCTTATTCCTGTTACTGTGTGCTGCTGCTGCTGTGTTTATTGAATTTTTCATTTGAGTTTATCAGCAGTTCCCGCTGTGCCACCTCTCTTCAGTTTAATGGTGGCTGGGGTGCTGGAGTTTTAAGGTACTGGTGCCAGGCCCTGGTGCATCATATCGTTAACACCCCTCGGTGGATGGCCCCGCTGTTTTTCGTGTTCCCTACCTCAACGCTGGGAAATGGTGGCTTGTTGAGTTGCTTCCTCTTTGTTGCTGTCCTCCAGGTTGGCCTGGCGCACCCGGTGCTTTATGCCGGGAGACCGCAGGACATCTTTTACTCACTCTGCCTCAGCCAGGGCTGCTTCCGGGGACCCGTGTGCACTCAGACAAATGTGCTCCTGGAGTCGCTCTTGCTGCACACTCTATTAAAGTGTCGACGTCAGCTCCCGATTCAGCCGAGGTGACATAGGCGGCTGGTCCTGAAGCTCCGGGCGCTGGTGCACCCAATCACTGGTCCTGGAGGGGCTGCAGCAAAGTTAACAGATATCCTGGCATGCTTTAAAAGGTTAAACCCCTTGAAAGACTTGTTCGTCTGGGAAGAGGTCTAATTTGTCCAACTTTAATTAAATGCTCAGCAAACAGTAAATGAATGTCATCCATGATGTAAATACACAATAATGACATTTCTTTCCACTTTCTCTCGTTCATTCAATGCTCAGCTAAATTCAATACAATTTTATTTATATAGCGCCAAAACATAAAATTGTCTCAAGGCGCTTTACAAAGCCCAGCAGCTGAACCCCCTTTAGAGCAAGCAAAAATGCTAGCATAGAATATGGTGTAGAATAAGTGTATGACACTATGGTGGGAATGTGTACATATGGGCCAAGGGGTTCTACAAGTAGATCGGGTGGAGACACTACAGTGAGGATAGTGTAGACTAGGGGAAGAAAGTGAGTGGGTACAGTCCGGCTGTCAAAATGCATATATGTACTTGATGGATATGGTGATGAGGAACAATGTTTCCATCAGCATTTGCGAGCAAAGGTCATGCTATAAGAGAGAGAACATTTTGTTAGTAGACATCAATTTGATAAACAGGAGATACATTTAGGTAAGCAATTTACAGTAGGTAATATCAGTGCCGCCGCTCCCATAACGCGCACTACGCGCTGTGCGTAGGGCACCAAGTCCTGAGGGGGCACCAAAAAATAGGCAACTGAAAAATCATCATAGTTATAATAATTATAATCCGATATTATTTCAGTATAGAAATATTAGGCACCTTTTAGGCATGTATATCACAAAACAGGCAGAACAAGAGATATATTTAATTGCTCAAAAAAAGTTACGATGGTGCCCCCCCCCCCCCCCCCCAAAAAAAAAACATATACACCCTCAACTTCCCAAGCTCGCCGCTGGTGCCCTTTCCTATCTCAGTGGCATGACGAACTTTGACAGTGGGCTAGGTGAACTTTTCGGAAATGGTCTCAAAAAGACAACAGGAGTCTGAAACTGCGAGATGATGCCCGTGCATCACTTTCAGGTAAGTTCATGTTTAATCATTGTTAAATACGGGAAATGTGCTGCTAATTTAATGGTTAGCCTATGCGTACACCTCGAACTAGCTGACGTTATTGCTGCCACGTAATGTTGGCACACTCAAATATGAGTCATTCCACGCCAAACGTACCAATTTAAGGACATTTCCCCACTCGACCGTCTCAGATTTGGCTGAAAAAATTCAAGGTCGTTCATACACTTCTTAATAGGTATAGTCCCAAATATTAGCTCTCTACTCCCAATAGTTTTGTCACAAAAATATGTTTTAGGGGGGAGGGGGTGCCTGTACTTAAGACGCTTTTTTAGCAGCGTTTTCTGAAGAGCCATTTTCAAATTGCTATTACTAGAAAAGTATTTAAGCTAGCTCCTTCAAAGTTTCCAAATTTTACTCTACACTTTGTTGCAGCATATGTGAAGGCCTGTGGGAAGCTCAATGTTAAAGCTATAAAAAAACATGTCCCTATGTGAGGAATGGTCTGGAAGATATTAAAGCTTGAAAATGGATGAAAACACATTTTGTGCAATTTTTGGCATGCTATAGCAAAACAAATTACACCATTTACCAACATGAAACAATTTTCTTTTGGAAAGATTAGATATTTGTTCTTAACATATCAGAAATTTGTGATGGTGTTCTGCCTCGTTTTCTCAAAATATTTTTTTGAAAATATCGGATTTTTGTACACACCCCTCAATGGCCTATGGACGCATATTCAAATGGTAACAAAAGGTAAGTTTATAACAGAGCTTAAACTGCGTTTGTGTATAAAATCTGTGTATAATGTCAAGTCTTTAGCTTTAACATTGAGCTTTCCACAGGCCTTCAAAGATGCTGCAACAGAGCGTAGAGCACCCCCTCACCCCTAAAACATCCTTTGTGACAAAACTATTGGGAGTAGAGAGCTAATATTTGGGACTATACCTATTAAGAAGTGTATGAAGAACCTTGCATTTTTTCAGCCAAATCTGAGACGGTCGAGTGGGAGCCTACTTGACATGGAATGATGCTTCTATGTCTTTGCTTTATTGGAGAAGATTGCTTACTTGTATACTTCTGCTTTTAAGTTTGTATTTATGGATGACTATTTAATTTCTAAGAAGATTTTGCACATCCCAATACTTGTGTGTATGTATGTTTTGGCTGTTTTGTGTACTGTGTTTACAAACTAGATTTTCCTTTTTCGTTTGAATAAAATGTTAAACTGGCAGAAACAAAAGTTTTTTCCTCGGGGGGGGGCATCATTTTTCCTCGGGGGGGGAGTTATGCTTAGGGCACCAAAATGGCTAGCAGCGGCACTGGGTAATATCAATATCAGTATCAGTATAAGCATTAGCAACAGGTTATAGAATGAGAGGAAGAGAGAGAGGCTGCTTTGCCAAGTGTATGGGAATTTGATTTGTTTAGTTTTGATGAGTTATGTTTAGTTATGGTTGGATTTTAGTTAGGATAGCAAGGGTGGCATGTTACACATCAACGCCCAACTGGCTGGCGACAGCTGCAACATGTGCTGTAGGCTGTACCCGGGTCCTTCACAGCTGCAACATGTGCTGTAGGCTGTACCCGGGTCCTTCACAGTATAACATGAGCTGTCTGTAGCCCAGTTTAATTGATATTGGGAATTTTATATGTGTTTTGTTGTGATGAGTTAGGTTTAGTTCTGTTGGCTGGCTTGGTGCATGAGGAGTTTTAGTTATACAAGCATAGTAAGGGTGGGAGGATACAATGCAGTGCACAACTGGCTGGTGACAGCCTCAACACACTCCGCATGCTGTACTGTGCTACACCGTTGGCTTTCACTCATCTGTTCAGTTCTGCATGCACCGACTGCACCCAATAACCTACCATTGGCTCGTTTTACAGCTTGTGCAACAGTGCACATGCACTACCGTTTCGCCTAACAAATATGGCCCAGGAGGGGCTAACACACACACACAGCATTACCACAGAGCACACAGGTGAAATAAGAAGTAATTCACTTTTGACTGGACAGAAAAGGAGGGCAATACACACTAAATTCTAGCTCAGAACACAGACCACAGTTATCCATGCCGTCCTAATGCATAGCAAGATGGGAACCAACTCTGAGTCTCTTTAATTATGTACATGGAAGCTCCACTACCCTTGCACGTTAAAACACACTTACTATTCATGACGACATTGTATTGCAAATTTCTGTCATTACATCATCATTACATTTTACCTGAATTTTTATTGTGAATAAGTTGTGAATTAATGTAGTTTTGAGTCCTTTTGTCCATTTTCCGGAAGAAACAGGAGAACATTTGACAAGGTCAACCAATTGTGACAGAACAATGCATATTTCAACAACTGGACAGGGGTGTGTAGGTTTTGCTATGGAAACAGTCAGGAAATATATAAATAAATAAAAACATAGGCTTGACAGCAGTAGGCAATGTCAATGCCATCTATCAGTGTTTGACTGTCTGTCTCTTTCTCTCTCTCCCTTGCACCAACCCTGTATTTGTCGAATCTAGACTTGGCAGAATGGTTGTGATGGAACAACACTAACTGACCAAACCAAACAACTATCCTTGAAGCACTCGCTGAGATTGGATGATTCTGAAAAAATGTACAGCACCTTTTGACTCAGAAAGCATTGATTTGAGAGGAATTGTGGCCAATGTTCAGCCACTCCATCCAATATTACTTTTGACTTTTGCTCACTGTATAGTCAAAGCAGAGTCTAGCTATGCGGTAACATTTTCTTTGAATCCTCTGTCATAAGACTATCATGTCATGAATGTGTCATGAAAGATACAGTATCCTTTCATAACTGACAGTTAGTGGCAACTTGGCAAGTGATGTCATGTCATGTTAATATAATCAGCAATTGTCAGGACAGGTTTAAAAATGTATGATACAAACAGGTGATGTAAACATCTAAAATTCTGAGTGCTGTCATGACAGTTACTACTGGTAGTAACAAGACAGCATAAAATCATTGGACACTAACTCTCATGAAGGTGAGGACACAGGACGAAGTGTGTGCCAGAACACATTTAATAATACCTAAAAATAATAACGTCTCGACAGTATCCATGCTGTTGCAATTTAAACTCTACCTAAATCACTCCCCACCGCTTGCTGACCAGTGGAATTTAAGAATCAACCTAACAGGCCGTTCATTTGTTCACATCAGAAGCATTTATCAAGAAGACTGGTTCATTAACTGGTTTGCAGCTCTCTTATTACATGGAAATAAAATATTTGTCCATCAACCACTTCATTTATTTCAATGAACCGTTTTGTAGTGTCCATGTGGTGTTCATGAAGTTATTGAAATATGTAGTATTTATGTACCTTGTATGTACTGTAGGTCTGACATTTCCCCCTTGTAGACACTTTGCAGGGCATCCATTGGTAATCAATCTGGCCAATTCATTCCCACAAGCGAATTCTCACAGTCCATTGCATATCAACAGATCAAGTTGAGCGTGTCTAAGTGTGTGTATGTGTTCTCTAACATGTTTGCCTGTGAGTCTTTACATTCGTGTATGCTCAAGGAGGCATTCTCAAGTGGGTTTCCCAAACCTAGTTAATCATGATCAATATTCGCCCTGAGAACGATTGATGCATCTCCATTGATTTCCAATGAGGACTTAGTGGGTCCAGCCAGAGGACAGCCGCTGTTCTCTCCAAAAGGGAAGAGTTGTAGGGGCGGAGTGAGGGGGTGGCTTTCTCAAAAGCCTCAAATCTTTTTTAGGTTTTTAAAATAACTCCAACTTTGTGTCATTTACCATGTGGCCTCCAATAATTCCCCACTTGGAGCGGTTTGACACTACGTAACTGAACGTCAGTAAAAGAAGATGTCAGTGTTATAGTTCATTTTCTTCAATGAATGGAGGCAATAACAGCAGGTTTATAGGAGCATACGTGGAAATATGTGTGTCTAATTGGCTGAGAGGTCTCTGTCCATTATTCAACTGATGTGGTTACTAATGCTGGCGCAAACAGTCAGTTGGTGTGATTTAGAAATTTAGAAATCAATTCTTTACAGGTGAAGGGGTTGAAAAACAAACATCTTCCCATGCAAAGCCAGGAAAGCAAGTGTGTAAATGTCTATATGAGTTTCAAGTTACGTGAGCATGATATGAGCAGGGCATACAGCTGCCTTCCTGTGGCTAGTGAAACCAAACTAGCCTAGTCTCGTGTTAGATAGCCAAAGTTTCATTATATGTATATATTTTATCAGTCTGGAAGTCCAACAGTCACAACACCCACATTTTGTGACCAGTGTATAGACTTCACTGTGAAAATCTGTGCCTCATCCCAAAACACTAAGGAGAGAGAAACTGAGCATGATTTGTGACCCTGTTGAGATCTCTCCTTCTCTAGTATTGCTGGACCTTAGTGCAGCCTTTGACACTGTTGATCACAACATATTACTTCACCGACTAGAACACTGGGTTGGCGTCTCAGGTGTTGTTATCAAGTGGTTGAAATCATACTTACAAGACAGGAGCTTTTTTGTTGCAGTTGGCAACTGCACCTCAACACCTACGTCCCTGACCTGTGGAGTCCCCCAGGGCTCAATTTTGGGTCCACTTCTATTCAACCTTTATATGCTCCCGATTGGACAAATCTTAAAGAATAATTTGATCTCCTATCATAACTATGCTGATGACACCCAAATTTACTTAGCTTTGACACTAATGACTATGGTCCCCTTGAATCTCTTTGTGATTGTATTGAGCAAATTAACCACTGGATGTCTCAGAACTTTCTCCAGCTAAACAAAGACAAAACTGAAGTAATAGTTTTTGGTAAAAAGGAGGAAAGATGTAAGATTGCCACCCTTCTTAACAAAAAAGGACTTAAAGCAAAGGATACTGTCAGAAATCTTGGTGTCCTCTTAGACAGTAATCTAAATTTTAACAGCCACATGAAAGCAATTACTAAATCTGCGTTCTACCATCTCAAAAACATTGCCAAACTTAGGGATTTTATGTCAAAAGATGACTTGGAAAAACTAATTCATGCCTTTATCTCCAGTAGGGTTGATTACTGCAATGGGCTGTTCACAGGCCTTCCCAAAAAAACCTTAAACAGCTTCAAATGATACAAAATGCAGCAGCCAGAATTCTTACAAAGACAAAAAGAACTGACCACATAACCCCTATACTGAAATACCTGCACTGGCTCCCAGTAAGTTACAGGATTGACTTTAAAGCACTGCTGCTTGTTTTCAAGTCACTTAATGGGATAGGGCCAAAGTATCTATCTGACATGTTTCAGCAGTACGTACCACTCAGATCTCTCAGATCGCAGCATAAATTTCTATTAGTAGAAACCCACTGTCCAAACTAAACAGGGTGAATCAGCATTCAGCCACTATGCGGTTCACCTCTGGAACCAACTTCCAGAAGACATTAAAAACGCTCCAACTACTTTCAGTTTTAAATCTAGACTAAAGACCAAACTTTTCTCAGATGCCTTCTGCTAACTGGCCATGAACAGTTCCTTTGAAGTATTATGGCTTACTCTAGTAGACTAGTGATTGTTATTATTCTTTTTATGCTTTTATTTCCTATATTTTACTATTTTTATGCCTTAATGTTCTCATGCTTTTATTTTCTATAATTTACTGTTTTTATGATCATGCACTGACCTTTTGCTTTTTTTTTTTTATGTGAAGCACATTGTTGTGCATGTATGTGAAGCACATTGAATGACCACGGTGTATGAATTGTGCTATATAAATTAAATTGCCTTGCCTTGCCTTGCCTTCAACACCACAATTTGGTCCAGGTTCTACTGCTTTAAGGCCTTCCATTTCTGTCTCAAACTGCATTAAAATTGTGCATTTATCTGCCAGAATAGAAAGAGAAACTCCTAGTACCGCCCCTGGAGAGCTCTGCTCTGATCTGTTCATCCACAGGAACATAGCCGTGGGGTAAAGACTTTATTGGCTTTAATAACAAACGTCGCTGCTTCTCTATTTCCACAATGGAGGGAATCTAGACCTGTGCGTGTTAACATGTTGTTTTATTACAGCATGGATGAGTGACTACTGAACGTGTCCAACTCAAATCCAGAATAACAATGTGCATGAGTTACTGTGTTTCCTCAGTGAATGTTGAACAAGGTTACTTAGCCTCAAGGCAGATTTGAGCCACTTAGCATAATCACACATAAGCCCGGAGTTTGATGTCAATATTAAGAGCTAATGTAGATCGTTAGTCAAGTGCAATGATATTTTAATGATTAATATATGAGGCTCTAACGTGCCCTTTACCACACGAACCTCATACACCACAGTGTTCACTGATATTTACCTTAATTACTCTGATATGATTTTTCATGTCAGTCTAAGTGCTTGCTAAACCTGCTGTTATTAGGTTTAAGTTGCTGGATGAACTGAAGTCTAATGCGAAAACTGTAGAGAATTCCATCATGACAACAGACAGTAAGCTCATGCAATTCCGATGAACATATTTCTATATGCAAATATATGCATATATCTTTTAAATCAGATTGTTAGCAAGCAAATGTGTCTGGCTGTGCATATATTCTTGGCATTTAAGGCGCTGAAGAGAGTAATGACTGGTGCAATTCCATTTCCAAAACACCGTTTGACTGGTCACTTCATGTAGCGATCACACATGTGAAAACAGCTGGATTCCATTGTCAGAGCTTCCATTGTTCTGTTGCTTGATCAAATATGCTCAGAATAGAGAAATGGCACAGTGTAATGCCCTTGGAGAACATAGGCATGTCTCAGACAGGTCCTATGGTTATTTCTTTGCTGATCACCACAGCACACACCCAATCACAGAGATGGAATCTCACATAAATTACTTTCTAATTAAACATTATTTTTTTGTACATTTTAAAGGGCCCAAATCCTTGAAACCTTTTTTATAATACCTTTGTATCATTTTATTAAATTTAGAATGAGTTTAAAGTGTATCTGCAATTTGCTTCAAGTACATTAAATACATTTTAATGTCTTGAAAACATATTATGAAAGTGTGACAAATGTACATTTCTTATAAGCTAGCCATGAAGTACACTTGATAATAGTATATGAAAATACACTAAAATTGAAGTGATAGTCAAAGCATTCAAAGCACACTATTAAGTAATGCAATGATAAAACACTTCTCTATATTCGTGGGGTAGCATATGTTATCTGAATACAAATATCAATTTAAGTGTTAGTTAGAGCTAATTAATGTTCATATTTAGTACAGTGAAGTACTACTGAGGTAGAAACGTACTTGTAATTAGTACATTTTCATTTTTATATATAAAATGTATTAAAATATATTTCATTTTTACCGGGGACAAGGCCCCTCAGGAGAAGAAGCAGCAATTCGAGGTTGTTTCAACATGGAGTTGTCTAAATGCAAAACCACGCATCCATGGCTGCTTCTATACTGGTGGCATCATTACACGCTGGTATGAAATTTAGATTGTTACCCTAATGCGCCATGGATTAAACATAGCGATGTTTGTTTATTTTTCGTGTAAATAAATTAGGGCATTAATGCATGTCGTTCTCTCATTATGTCTGCATGGCATATCTATCTGTATGTTTGTACGAGTGCGTGTGTATAAGTATGTACATGAAAGTTTTTGTCTGTGTTTGCGTGTTTGTTCACATGTCTCCACACATCCGTGAGAGGCTGTTAATGAAAAACCCATGTGCCACACCACAGCTTTCCTTACCTTCCATATCAAACCAATTACCCTGTCACATCTTGATGTTAAAGCTAAACAGAACACACACTGCAGAGAATGCAAACACACATACACACACACACACACTCACACACACACACACACACACACACACACACACACACACACACACACACACACACACACACACACACACACACAAACCCAATTTTCCCCCCTTTCTAATTGCACGAGTACAAAGTTTCCAAATGACAGGCCGGAAGGGGAACTTCAGATAATTACCCAACCATTTTGAATTGGTGCTGATATTTAAAGAACATATGTGATGAGGGGTCACAGATGTGGGGAGCAGGAGAAATGAGAAATGGGAAAGGCTGGTGTGGGACTGAAGCTGGATGGCATGTTGGCTGGACTCAGAAACACTTCATGGACACTGCAGGAAGAGAAACAAGATGGCCTGCGGGTTCCGCAGCATTAAAAAAGCATGAGCAGGCTGCATGAAGTACAAACATGATGTACACACACACACACACACACACACACACTCACAAAATGTGTGTTGTCAGGTTTTCCCCTTTCCCTCTCTCTCTCTCTCTCTCTCTCTCTCTCTCTCTCTCTCTCTCTCTCTTTCACTCACATGCACACGTTGTATATATTTATGACCACACAAACACACTCACAGTCTCCCACATACTGAAGAAAAATGAAGAATCAAGAAAAGGGTCACACAAAAGGTCACCGATGGAGTCTCTTTAAATGTGGACAGTGGCAGTGTCCTTGGCCATGCTGAAATCACACTCCCTCTGAATCACGTCTTCAGTGCCACTAAAACTCACATGAAAAATGACCTTCATGAGAATTCCTGGAAAAAAAGGCACCTTTATATTTTTTTAGAAATGAATGAGAAGCACAAGTCCTAGTCAAGGAACAAATATTTATTAAATTATTATTATGTCATTACTCACATAATACATAGCTCCAATGCATGTCAAAATGCCAATCGGAATCTGCTCTCTACATTTACACATTGATGCACAATAGTTCCAAACCAAAGATACAGGCAGTTAGATTAAATTGCAAATGAATGGCTTATTGTCCACTGACAGTCAAATTCATAGCTGCAACACAGTGTGAATACTGACATGACAAGCATCAATATGACTCATCTTTTCAAGCACAAGTTGTGTTCACAATGGTCTTCGATCTTTAAAAAAAGGCAAAGAACCACAGCTCTTCCACAGGTTCTTTGTCTGAAAGTGCTTTAGAAACATGAATTGAATGGATTCAAAAGGAAGAGAACTGACATGAATCCTTGCTCTCGCCTCTCCGCATGTAACCTGCTCTCTGTGTAAAATGTATAGTCCTGATCATACTGCATCTCCAGTCAAGACAATTTTGGTATTGATTAGCTGTGCAACTACGGACAGCTGTTAACGAAGCCCTATGTGTGCATGCAAATCAGCCATCCCCTGTCTCTACTTAGCACATGACAAGATCTTCCTCTGTCCTCCGTGCTCATGTTGGTTTAAGCTCAGCACCATTCTCAGTGCAATATGAAACTAGTCTACATTACCTATAGACCATGTTAGCTTGATGTTACAGATCAAGTGATTGTCATGATTTATGTGGTTTATCTTTTATTGTGGGGAAACTATGTTGATGAGACAGACCTGTAAAGTGATAAGCTAAAACCTATATTTGTGTTGGTGAGGGGGAGAACCTGTAGCCTCACAGTGTATAAGCTACTAGGCCTTTCCTTTGTGTTGGTGAGGGGTCTGGTGATCTCTGGGCTCGTATTCAGACAGTGCAGCAAGGGGTCCACAACTTTGTATGCAAAGTTTATGTTTGTGTGTTTGCTTATATTCGTTGTATTTGTGTGTGTGAGAGAGAGAGAGAGTATGTTTGTGCCCTTGTGAGTGTGCCTCTCTCTCCCACTGTCTCTCTGTGTGTGTGTGTGAGTGTGTGTGTGTGTGTGTGTGTGTGTGTGTGTGTGTGTGTGTGTGTGTGTGTGTGTTACAATTATACCTTTCACTGAAAACTGATTAATGGCCAAACTCTCTGTTTCTATCCAATTACTTAGGTCAAAATGATCAATTATGGAAGATACATGATCCATTACCCCCACGTCTCCTCCTGGAATTCTGTGCCAGAGAGAGAGAGAGAGAGGGAGACCTTTTTAGCCTCTGGTCTTACTGTGTAATGATAGATCCTCAGAGACAACCCCCAGTGTTGATTTATCTCCCCCTACGGTTGCCAGGTCTTACTGTTAATGGACTACTTGAGACGTTATTGGTGGGGTGGCTTGGCCCTGGCTGGAGACCTCTCCCGAAGACATATAAATACTCGGGTTTTCGCCACATTGCCTTTTCCCTCCTCTAATGCGCACAGTGGAGCTGACGGGCTAGGACGCGGCCAGGGCCTCCCACAGCCAGTGCAGCTTCCTGGGCATTGGCTCCTGAGCTTGGGCCTTGACCCCTGGATGTCAGAGAGTCAGAGTGGAGGCTGGCAGCTTAGTGTGCCAGCTGCTCTGCCAGCAAATGCCAGCCTGACAAATCCCCTCAAACCCCCCATTACCCTGTTTGCCCTTTTTTCAATGAATGAGGGAACGAGGGGAAAACACACTCAGGCACCAAGTGTATTTTGTAAAAAAAGAAAGAGAGAGAGAAAAGGCTGATTGAATTTGGTTCTGCTGCTCCATCATTTCTGCTCTCCCACAAAGCGATCCCCGGAATATCCGCCGCCTCACTGTCATAACGCTGAGTCACCTGCTGCAGCTGCATGTTAGGGTTTGGTAGAGGAAGCATTTATCAGAGAGAAAGAGAGAGAGAGAGAGAGAGAGAAAGAGAGAGAGAGAGAGAGAGAGAGAGAGAGAGCACAGCAGAGAGAGAGAGAGAGAGATGGTTGGTATAATGGATTTTTCATTGACAATGTCAGTTTCAGACAGATGGCTGAGACGGATGGAGGATGAAGGGAAGGAGTCTCTCTTGCTCCGAGACAGAGGGAGGATGAAGGGAAGGAGTCTCGCTCAATGCAGGCCGGTGACTCCCTGTGCCCTCATGCTTTCCTAGCCTCACATGTTCGTTTGTGGTTGTGCACCACTGTCACTGATTCAAGTGTCCTATGACATGTCCCACGACTTCAGTCATGTGTTTCCTAAGCACGAATGAATCACAAAACCACAACAAAGACGCTTGACCTATTAAACTCTCACAAACGTATTACTCAGATATGCAACAGTAGAATCATTTTGATACATCACACTATTGTAATTTCCGGACAGTAACGTGCCTTTAAGATACCCTTATAGCCTGGAAAAAGAGCCCAGGCCCCTTTGCCGATCACCAGAGAAAGATCAATGCTCACGTTTTAATGGAGCCTCTCAGAATAATTCAGGCCATATATCACCACATTAATTTTTCATCACAGAGCCATCGTAGGTCAAGCATATTTCTTCCGTGCCGATACTCTCAGACTCCTCCAAGTCTGCTGGCAGTATCTGTCATAGGGCCATGTATCACTTCCAGGTGAAGCCCATGGCAGTCGGATGACTCCCCAGCATTTTTACATGGATATGTGTCAGCTCGTCGCCATTTCCTTAGGGTGTCATTAACTAGCTGGTGGAGTGGTAAATCATGACTATCTTCATCTTACAGTTTCAGGTCATATTTTATATTCTGTGTGTGGGTGGGTGTTTGTGTTGTTTGTGTTCACAGGTGGCATGTATTTGGTGGAGAGTTCGTCTACACGTGTGAGTGTGTGTGCGTGTGTTTGTAGAGAGCGGGCGAGAGAAAGAGTATTTGTGTGTGTGTGTTTTGGCAACCCCCCTATACACACACACACACACACACATTTGAAGTTTGTCCTGTTGGGACCCTGGGATCACTGTTCCTTTGTAGTCTGAAACTCATTTAGGAAGAGTCTGCTTGTTTAACAAGCTGAACGATCCCCAAATATTGTCCCAGATTCTGCAAGATGCACAACAAGCACATTTTCCAGGAGGAAACTATTTCCACTACATAAAGATTTCTAAAGGAAATGCAACGTGGCACTGGACTGAGTTGCACCAGAAATATCTGATGAGAACTGAAAACACAGATGAGAATTTCAAAATAATGTGTTGACCATAATCCAACAAAAGGGCATTTCAAGACTAAAAGCTGAGGAAAGTCCTGTCTGTATACCTCCTCTCTTGTGCCGCGATCAGGCCTTTTCTTTAAGGGGCTTTCTGGAGGTTGAGGAATCAGAGAGTAACAGGATCAAACTGTCATGCTCCATTACCCAGGCCTGGCCAGGAGCCGCAGGACAGGAGAAGAGGAAAATCGATGGAACACATCAATCAAACCATACCGGCTCAAGCAACCCCACGCCACCCTCTCACTGGCTTTGCCAGGGTGGTTTACCATTGGTGTGTGTGTGTGGGGGGGGGGGGGGGGTTCAAGCGAGGCGAGAAAATGTACGCGTTCCGCACTTGATGTGAGGTAGTGGTTTCTCTGTGCATTCTGTGTCAGTCTGGGTGATTGGGCCAAGTGATACCTGGAGGGGAGGGAAAGGGCAGAGTTTGCCTGCTGATCAGATTAATATTCTGAGTTCTTCGCCCGGGCATCGAGAATGCTGCATATGTTTGTGCTGTTGTTGTTTTCTGCCAACATAGGTGTGTATGTTTGTGTGTGTTTCAAACTCATTTCCATCTCCTCTAGTCCTGCTACTACTCCTCATGCTGTCAGGTCAATAGGAAGTCAGTCATTGCCTGGAGTGGAGACACTGTTTGCCTTTACGGAGCGGATTTCGCACCACCTTGAAATGCAAACACAACTTTGGGACGCTGGGAAAAAGAATTGCCACAAAGTAGTGTTTTACAGCACTTTTCACTGTGTGATGTGAAGAGAATGTTTCACAATGAAATGCAAAATGATTTCATTGATTTGCATCTTGTTCAGCTACCAAGGGATTACATCGCACACAATTTAATTTCATTCCTGCACCAAAAAGGAAAAGGCGTCTTTGCTTTTCTCCTGATGCTCTACAGACTCTAAATTTTCTTTTTTGAAAAATACATGCAGAAATCGAATCACTATCCAATCACAGTCCTTTAGCAAATAGGGGGTGGGGCTGAGGTCACCAAGCATATACCTGTGGGGAAAGATACACTTTTTAGACGTTTGTTTTGATAATTGCCCATGCCAAAAAGTCTTTGTATCGTTCATAGGGCGACAAAAAACTTGAAAAACCACAAACTCAATATATTTCGCTTCCCTGAAGCGGTGTCTATTAGTCTGCCGAGAGGAATCTGTCTATGGCATTCCCAACCCTATGTCTGCAAATAGCACTGCAGCACAACGTTCACGACAAGATGACAAAACTAAGATTTGCTGGTGGCACAATTTCAGCATGAGGTCCTATTCCATTTTGGTGCAGGAATGGCGCAATTTCCTCGTTAAATTGTGTGCAATGTAATCCCTTCTCATTGTTTTCCTGGATGGTAGATGAACAAGATGCAAATCAATGACATGATTTTGCTCTTCATTGTGGCACGTTCTCTTCATGTTGCGCAGTGAAAAGCAATGCCTTTTGTGCCCTTCATTTCCACATGGCCAGGTGTCTGCGTGCTGAGCACTGTACAACACTGCGCTGTGGTGACTGTTTTACCCCTCATCCCAAAGTTGGTGGCACGAAATCCACTCCATATGCCTCAGATGTTTTGGGCTCAGAGTGTTTTCTGTGGGATTTAATTTCCATGGACTCACATTGTTGCTGAGCAAGACATACTTACCAGGTAATTACAGGAAGATCACATGAGTAATGTAACATTTCTTATTGAATAAAGAGTTATTAAAGGCACAGTTCTCCATGTACTATGAGTATCCACAACTGCTGAGAAGTTATGTCCAATGTTTCTCAAAGTGAAAAGTTTGACAGGCTGATTATCTTTCTGCTTTTCTAACATGCGTAAATGTTTTTTATTGTAGTGTCATGGTTATATAGCTGTGGGAGTATGTGCTGCATAGAAAGACAGCAGTGCATAGCCCAGTGGCTTCAGTGCATTGTACTTTGTTTATAAACACTAAGGGCAACAGACTCACTGGCAAGCAACTCATGAACATAATCTAAAAGGGAACGTCCAAGCCCTCCAGCAGGTCGAAGTCAGTCCTTTCTACTTTCTAATGAAATCTTGCAAAAAATACCCCCCAGTGAGAGGAAGAGAGAGAGAGAGAGAGAGAGAGAGATATGTCCCACATAACTAATAATTAATGTTTAATAATTAACAATTAACCTGTTATATATTTGTATACCACATTGTTACCATCTATAACTTATTGTTTGTTTTTATTTATTTATGTTAATTGTGATTGTACATTTTATGTAAACATGCTTTGGCAACGTTGTATTGTATGCAGTCATGCCAATAAAGCCTTTTGAATTGGAATTGGAATTTGAGAGAGAGAGAGAGAGAGAGAGAGAGATGCATTGGTAAGACCAGCCTGCCATAGAAGTGTAACACATCATAAAGGCAGAGGTCCTCAGGCTGGGTTGTTTTAAAGAGATGACCTGCGGAGAGTGAGCACAGAGTCAGTGCCAGAAAGGAAAGACTGGAAGATAGACGTCATATATGGGAAACTCACCTCACTCAACCTCAGAAGTCAGCACACAAACACACACACACACATACGGTAGAATACAATATAATATATGCAAAGCAAGGGATCCATAATGATGTTACTGTCATACTTATGTTCACCATTTCACATGCTTTCTGAGACTGTATCCTGTTAATTGTAAATTAATCTGCAAAGCTAAGAAAACTCATAGTACAACCCACACAAATTCTACACTCTACAATTAACCAACACTAACTGCGTGATAACCACTGCCAATTCTAATGGAGTATATAAATGAAAATCCAAGATGCCATCTATTGAATATAATTCACAAGGATACAGTATTCTAGGTAAATCATATAATCACAAGCATACATCCATTATGCATCTGTGCAGTAATTTGATGGAGTTCCTTATTCCTTTTCCTTTTCAGTTCCAGTTCAGTTTTTGGTCAGTGTTGGTGTTGATGCCGATGGTCACCAAAGATTCCATCTGAACAGCCACGTTACCAAGGCATCATTCTTTTTGGTTACTATAGAAACTAGAACCAACAATGCCTTTGGTTATACATACCAGATCTGGTGAGAGGGAAGATGAAGGTCCAGCTGTCCCTTATGGATTAGGCTATAATAACATACCATATAATTCCATTAATTGTGGAAATTTCTTTGCGTGTAGCATTGGAAAAGAATTACACACCAATAGTGAATATGAAGCTGTGAAGATGAAGAGATTGACTAAGTGACTGATCAGTTGGTCGGTTGATTGATTTGTTGATTGAGAGATGGGCTGCCAGAATCATTGGCCGATCGGTTAAATTACTGCAGGTCTTTCCCATTGTATTTCCCATGAGAATTATGTCACTCAATTTTGAGATGTAAATTTAGGAGCAACATTTACCCAATGGCTGATGAAAGCTTAAATTAAATCCACCTAATCCACCACAAGTGTCAGGGAATTTTTTTTTTAAACCCAAAGGATATTGTCCAATAATGTAGTCAGCTTTGCATGACAGTAGCACCAGTTCTTAATATCATATTTCCAACACAATTTGGTACAGACCCTCTCTCCAGAATGAACAATGCTGTGCTTAATTATTGAAGAGGAGACTGAAACAGTACACCTTGAGAAGTGAAATATACAGCGTTGTTCTGGGTGTTCTCAGGAGACCCCCCTCTCTCACACACACAGTGTCTCTTTCTCTCTCACACCTCCCTTCTCTCCTCTCTCTCTCTGACACACACACACACACACACACACACATTTAATTTTGGAAGTGGGAGCATTGGACTGCACTAATTAAAATGCATCGCACCTTGTCTACAGCAAATATGTCACGTATCCAAAACTCCAAGAGGAATCTTAAGACCGAGTGTTTAACACCATTGCTTTATAGCCTGAAGCACTCAAATGTTTCTCAGCATACATTCCAACACACATTATACTGTGAGTTGCCTAAAAATATCATTATAAATATAATAAATATAAGCAGGGTGCGATTTGTAAAAAAAAACATGAAAAAACAAGCAATAAATAGGCCTAATTCTTTTCAAGTTAACGGTAGGCCCTATTAGGTTACATTTTGAACAGTTGAACATTTAATGCAAACTAAAATATATAAAATACATGAAATATTAAATTTTCTGCAACAGCCACACCTGCGATGTGGGAGATGACTAATTAAGTTTCAGGAGCCGATCACGCGAACATAAGGCCAACGGGCAACTCAATCAGACTGTAAAACAAAACCTAATCAATTAAGATTTCACAGCATGTTTAAATAATGGTAAATCCCCCCCCATCCCCCCTAACAAATCGCACCCTGAATATAAGCACAGCTTGCTGTGAGCATGTGCTGTGATATTTCATCAGCAAACCATTTTCAGGCAGGTTTGATTGACCAAGGGTTAGTCGATACTTGTACCTAACTGTTTACGGGGTCCTTTTTTCAGACAGTGGCAAATAAACGGCCACCAAATAGGTTCTGACCAATAAAGTAGTGGAATGTAATGCTCCGTAGATAACTGAGGACGTGTGACGTTTTTATGACGTACCGTTGCAGATAAACTAACCTCGCAGGTATGACACCCACACAAGCAAACCAGTTTCAGGCAGGTTTGATTGACCTGCATCTGACCCTTCGAAATGTTTTAAAAGGAAAAGTCAAAATAACAGAGATGTGATGGCAGCCAGGAACACAAAGGATGTCAGAGCAGCATGAGATCGAGGAGCATGTGGATTCCTAAAAGTATCGTCAGGACCTCCTGTGAAGTAAATGATTCAGTCAGCTGTAATCCTTGTCAAACAGATAGCCCTGTCCCCCAACTCAGCCGTCTTCATTTTCCTCCAACACTAAAGCCTGCTGCCTAATTAGCCTTGAGAAGCTGTAGACACTTTTAATCCTGCTGATACGCGCAAAGAGAGGGGTGAAAAGAAAGACAGGAAGAGAGCTGACATCAGAGGAGAGAGACAGAGAGAGAGAGAGAGATAGAAGGAAAGATACAGACCCTAAATATAAACACCCTCCATTTACCTACCAGCTCACTCTTGGTAATGCAGTGACATCAACAACAACAAAATAACCTACTTCGAGGCCTAAAAACATGGTCTCAGATTGTGTGCTGTGTTAAATAGGGCTGTTAAATAGAGTGGAAAGGCCTGTAACAGCATGAGAGCAGGATTTAACAGCCCCATCCTGGGCAGTGGCACAAAGTCACAGCAGCAACACACTCCATGTCTGACTGTCTGGCAGCACGTCTGTCAGCAGCATTTCTGGCCAGGCCCGGGTGAAAATGAGAGAGCGCGGGGGAGTGATTGGGGGAAAGGGTTAAGAAGATTCTGTATGTTACTAAATAAAGCAGGGCCAACTTAGATTTGCATACTCCTTCTTGATACTGTGCAGGTTCTCCTTTAATGTGTAAAACGTTAGCTACTATGCATGACATATACCCCACCCTGCATCCTGACCAGCGCTCTCATATGCCGTACTGTAGCCCAGGCTCGGACTGGAAATCTGGCGAAGGCCGCTAGGTGGGAAATATTCAACCTGCCAGTTGTGGCCCATTTGATGTTAAAATAGCCCATCTTATTGGAGGTTACACAGTCTCAAATCGTCACCTCCCCCCTCCCCTTCAGGTGGATCCAGTGCCGCCGCTCCCATAACGCGCACTACGCGCTGTGCGTAGGGCACCAAGTCCTGAGGGGGCACCAAAAAATAGGCAACTGAAAAATCATCATAGTTATAATAATTATAATCCGATATTATTTCAGTATAGAAATATTAGGCACCTTTTAGGCATGTATATCACAAAACAGGCAGAACAAGAGATATATTTAATTGCTCAAAAAAAGTTACGATGGTGCCCCCCCCCCCCCCCCCCCCCCAAAAAAAAAACATATACACCCTCAACTTCCCAAGCTCGCCGCTGGTGCCCTTTCCTATCTCAGTGGCATGACGAACTTTGACAGTGGGCTAGGTGAACTTTTCGGAAATGGTCTCAAAAAGACAACAGGAGTCTGAAACTGCGAGATGATGCCCGTGCATCACTTTCAGGTAAGTTCATGTTTAATCATTGTTAAATACGGGAAATGTGCTGCTAATTTAATGGTTAGCCTATGCGTACACCTCGAACTAGCTGACGTTATTGCTGGCACGTAATGTTGGCACACTCAAATATGAGTCATTCCACGCCAAACGTACCAATTTAAGGACATTTCCCCACTCGACCGTCTCAGATTTGGCTGAAAAAATTCAAGGTCGTTCATACACTTCTTAATAGGTATAGTCCCAAATATTAGCTCTCTACTCCCAATAGTTTTGTCACAAAGGATGTTTTAGGGGTGAGGGGGTGCTCTACGCTCTGTTGCAGCATCTTTGAAGGCCTGTGGAAAGCTCAATGTTAAAGCTAAAGACTTGACATTATACACAGATTTTATACACAAACGCAGTTTAAGCTCTGTTATAAACTTACCTTTTGTTACCATTTGAATATGCGTCCATAGGCCATTGAGGGGCGTGTACAAAAATCCCATATTTTCAAAAAAATATTTTGAGAAAACGAGGCAGAACACCATCACAAATTTCTGATATGTTAAGAACAAATATCTAATCTTTCCAAAAGAAAATTGCTTCATGTTGGTAAATGGTGTAATTTGTTTTGCTATAGCATGCCAAAAATTGCACAAAATGTGTTTTCATCCATTTTCAAGCTTTAATATCTTCCAGACCATTCCTCACATAGGGACATGTTTTTTTATAGCTTTAACATTGAGCTTCCCACAGGCCTTCACATATGCTGCAACAAAGTGTAGAGTAAAATTTGGAAACTTTGAAGGAGCTAGCTTAAATACTTTTCTAGTAATAGCAATTTGAAAATGGCTCTTCAGAAAACGCTGCTAAAAAAGCGTCTTAAGTACAGGCACCCCCTCCCCCCTAAAACATATTTTTGTGACAAAACTATTGGGAGTAGAGAGCTAATATTTGGGACTATACCTATTAAGAAGTGTATGAAGAACCTTGCATTTTTTCAGCCAAATCTGAGACGGTCGAGTGGGAGCCTACTTGACATGGAATGATGCTTCTATGTCTTTGCTTTATTGGAGAAGATTGCTTACTTGTATACTTCTGCTTTTAAGTTTGTATTTATGGATGACTATTTAATTTCTAAGAAGATTTTGCACATCCCAATACTTGTGTGTATGTATGTTTTGGCTGTTTTGTGTACTGTGTTTACAAACTAGATTTTCCTTTTTCGTTTGAATAAAATGTTAAACTGGCAGAAACAAAAGTTTTTTCCTCGGGGGGGGAGTTATGCTTAGGGCACCAAAATGGCTAGCAGCGGCACTGGGTGGATCCATCTACTATCAGAGGGTCAGGAGGGAAATAATCAGATCACGACAGAATTTGAGCTATTATGAAATAGCTATCAAAAATACAAATGGAGCAAGGTCCCAAAAAGAGAAAAGGTAGAATGGAAAGGTTCAGAGAGAAAAAGAAAGAGAAACTTGAGGCTGATGCTGCATTTTGTTTTAAATTAATACATTTAACGTTGCCAGTAAATTTAACGCAACCAATGCCAGTTCCAGGCACAACGTAAACATTACCTGCACAAAATGAAGAGGAGGAGGAAAGTCTGGAGGCAGCCCGATTTCAATGGAGGGCAGGTTCCAATGGAGAGAAGGCAACAGCCAAGGACGAGCGACTTGACAGCTTCTCAGGTGGCCTACTGCATGGAGGGACAGTGTAAATTATTTAGCCAACCCAACAAGTTTGTTCTTTAAATAACCTACCATCCAAACCAGAACACAAAAAATTACACTTGTTAAGAAAGCGGTCCGTGGTTCTGAAACAACATTAGCACTGCCAATATAATATGTGTAGCTTAACCTATAGTATAAATAAGCTGATATTGCGGTACATGTGTTGGGCTGAGGAGGGGCCGACCCAGAGGAAAATAGCCAAGGACAAATTCTGTTCCCAGTCCGACTACTCCGGGTACAGTAAAAGGGTAGGCCTACTATCACTGAACGTTTTATCACAGTTAATGTCATTTTGATCTGTGCTTTTTTTCTTACCAAATGTGGTGCTGTGTGGTTTACAAGAAACCCACTTGTTGTCTATGTGCCTACTGAAGTTGAGCTGCTGTCAGTTAGGTTCCGATGCGAAGGAGGGGGGGGCTGAGCACCCGCGAGACTCTCTCAACACTCACACACAACAGACTCTCTCAGCACTCACACACAACAGACTCTCTCAACACTCACACACAACAGACTCTCTCAGCACTCACACACAACAGACTCTAAATAACAAGTTACAGCCTACATGAAGACACTCTGATGACAAATTCTGAACCTGTCACGAATTCCCCTGAATTCTAGTTTGTTTTCATCTGGGTTGTGTGCATGTGTTATCATCTCCTGTCATTGCAGATCCGGCTACGCCCACATGCTCGGCAATCTCCTCATCTCTATCACCTGTTAATCTCCGCCCATCTCTGCACCTGCAGCTCATCTCCGCATTAGGTGCTGTGTATTTATACCTGCCCGCTATCATCTGTTCTTTGCCAGATTGTCTTGTGTGTTTTGCCAAGCTTTCCCGCGATTTGTCTGTTAACCATAAACCTGATTACCCTGTACTTAGACCCTGGACTGTACCTCGGATTCCGTTTTCTCTGCCTGCCCCTCGTCTGACTTGTCTGCTGTATTATCTGATCTCCCGGTTTTGACCCTGCCTGTCTGTCCACCGATTACGGATACTCTGCCTGCTCCTTGTCGGATGGTTTGCTGTACGGACGGATCTCCCGGTTTTGACCCTGCCTGCCTGTCCATCGTTTACGGATTACTCTGCCTGCTCCTTGTCGGATGGTTTGCTGAACGGACGGATCTCCCGGTTTCGACTCTGCCTGCCTGTTCCCCGGATAACTCTGCCTGCTTCCCTGTAGGATTACTGAGACACTGGGCTGATGACCAGGGTTTGACTCTGTTGTATTGTAACCAAGTAAACAAACGCAAAACTATTTTCTGTGTCTGTCGTGCTTTTGGGTTCCGGTTGTGTCTGTACCTGAGAACGTTACAGTACCACTGGATTTTTGTTGTTTTCAGCTTCAAATTTCATTTTTGAATCGGAAGAAATGACTGAGCTTCAGACCAGCTAGTTTCGGGCATGTTTCTGGCAGCCCAGGATGGAAGGCAGCCTGGTGGGGTCCGCTGGAAGTTTCCCACAGGTTATGTGATCACAAACACAGCTGATTATACCAATGAAATGCTATTTTTGGCCTTCATTAGAGAACATTGGTTTGATTATTAGTGCACCAGTAAGGGGCGTCCCTGCCCATGCATAACTCACATGCAGTTATGTGAATAGCACTGTCCCTAAGTGTGTATCACAGACATAGACTTAACAAACAGCAAATACTATGACCATTTATACAGACAGCATAGGTGTTGGTTTATTCAGACAGCATAGGTGTTGACTTTAGTTTTGCAGCCAAGTTGCAATTGAAGTCCATTATCAACTTGAATATGGGGAAATTCATGACACCATCAGGCCTTAGCCAATGTGTGCTGGGCGTTCTGGCATTCAATCTCAGCTGTTAAATCAAGCAAAAGGTGGCTGTGCTGATATTGCAAGAAGCTGGTATTGGAAAATTAGATGTCCCTGTAAAACATGAATCATTGTTAAATTAATTTAGAATGTCTGCAAGACTATGCCAATACATTGAAAATGTAAGCTTCAATACAGAGTAACAGTTATATAGAGATAACGGTGTGTGCCATTCAGTGAATGTTAATGTGTGAGCTTATGTGAGTTTTTAGGGGCTAAAGTTCGTTCAAGCGTTGCGTAACCACATAGCCTCAAATGCTGAGGCTGCAGCCATGGCCGAGGATGTTTGCTGAAATATCTCATGGGCATCTCATCATTTTACCCATCTGAGGAAATAGGCCAGCACTGCTCACGGATATGGGACCAGCCAATCATCTTCACTCAAACACCATAAAAGGCTAATAAATTATGACCCCTCTTGACCTGATTCTACTTTATCTTTCTCTTCAAAAGCAGGCAGCTGCTATAGACTATTTTACACTCTATATGCCCTTTCCAAATATTTTTTGGTTTGAAATAGATCTCATATAGTGCATTTTGCATTATTGCATTATTTTATCCATTCAAGTTTGTCTTCAGAGTAGATAACTGGGTAAAGTGCAAACTTAAGAAATGTTGCCATCTGCAGATGGCTTTCATGTTTCCTTTGACTATGAGATTTAAGCAAAAAAAATAACTAAGTTCGTTTAGTGTGAATTTTGAACTAAAATGGATATCATAAATATTTGATGGCTCTTTTCCCATGCCTTAACACAGTAATTAACTTTACTTCCAAGCTGTGAAGTGAGACTGAAGAAGTAGTATACTGAAACAAAGTCAAATTAGGACATTAGTATGGCCTCAGATATGTAGCTGAAATAATAAAATACATTACTGATGTAAGTGTCTAATTTTCTGCTTTAAATTTTTAATGCCAGCACTTTTACTTTCCTCACCAATTTCCCCTCATCTCCATTATGATAATGTCATTTACATTTCTGCCATCCCATCTCTATAGTCATTAACCTATAAAGCGATTCTATAAAGAATTAATAAAATTCTTACCCTGTAGACCTGGTCCACCCGGGGAAAATATGTGCTCTTTTAATATACAAGAGAGAAAGGCAAACTGAGGCAGAGATCAATCATAATGTAACCCAGGGCTCAGCCTATATAACAAATAAAGGAAGTCAAATAAGCACTAGATTCTGCATTATCACTAAGAGGGGGAACAACAGCTTTTTTGTGGATCAGGGCTAGTGCTGCAAGAGTCAATTTTGAGAAATAACGGATAACTGATAAATGAGAAATTTAGGATGAATTGTAAAAATGATGGCCACAATGATAGTCTGAAGTACGACAGTTTGAAAGTCCAAATGAGGCTTTGAATCTTTGCCCATCTGAAAAGCAAGATAAAAAGTATCAACAATTTTGCTGAAGGGCCTAAACAATTATGCTCTTTTCTTTTGGAAATTTTAGTTTTGAATCTGGAAAGGAGGTAATTAATGGAGGAAAGGATGTCATTATTTTGTTTTATTTCACCATCAGTGTGTGAATGGGTAGATGTCTGAGGCATTCATCTGTAAAGCGATTTGATTGCTTTATGGGGAGAAAAGCGCTATATAAATGCAGTCCATTTACCATACCAACACTTTCTCAACACTGCATGGTGGAGTCTGGGCGAAGAATCAGAGGCGGTCTGTGCTTTTGTGGTTCTTACTTGTCTGCTATTGAGGGGCTGCATGTAGCAGTAAGCACTGGTCATGAGTAGTGAGCGGTTGTTTCCAATATCCAGCATCCTGACTTTAAACTCGATCCTCACTGAAAGGCAAACAGAGAGAGAGAGCGAGAGAGAGAGAGAGAGAGAGAGAGAGAGAGAGAGAGAGATCAGACCAGTTGATGGATCACACAAACAGAACCAACAGAAATAACTCAAACACTCAAATGAATGTCTGTCACATTACCAGTATTGCCTGTGTCCTAGATTTTGGACACGGCTGTTTTTTCAGCAAAGCCTGAGAAGTTGAAGGCGCAGAGACTAGAATCAGCCATAGCATTGCAGCTAACAATATTATGGTAACCAAATAGTTAACAATATTGTGGTAATCTTGGGATTACCACAAACGGGACAGATTGGCATCCTGATCAACTATAGCTGGAATAACAATAGGTCTAGGTGTGTCTGAAGCCCCAGGACTGCAGGCTCGAGGGCCCTGGTTGATGGTGAAGGAAGGTAAGGTAATTCAGTTGCGTAAGACATAAATAAAGAGATTATGAGATGATTGGAGGAATTGTTTGTTACTTATGGTCAAATACATTGACATGTAGTTGTAGTTGTGCCTATATTGCACTTATTGCAACGCCAATTTTTAGACAGCCATGTAGTTTACTATATCCTGCAATAAAAACATGCCATAAAAATTAATAAATAGAACATGCCAACAAAAGGCAATAGTGGGTAAAAAAAATGAGAGGTCAAAGCTTGAAAACACCGGCAATTAAAACAAATTTCCTAGGTTAACCAAGTATTTTAAACCCCAAACTGCA
>NC_045173.1:12709735-12732235 GCF_900700415.2 Clupea harengus
GTATTGAGAAATGCAGCAGAGGTGATTGGGGGGTGGGGTAGCAGCTGTTAAAAACACAAGTCTCTACATGTTCATCTTATTATTAGCAATAGCATACTGATATCTTATAGTTCATTGTAATTGCTGATTAATGAAAATAATTTTGAATATTAATTTATTTGTTATTATGTCTACAGTATTACATCTTCAATGACCAAAACTGATTTCAATGGATTGTGAATAACTGTATAGATAATATATGTTGATATACAGTTTGAGATTAACACCACTGTTTTGAAATAAAACTGTAATACTGTACATTAAATGGGTTTTACCATGTTACCATAGTGTGTTATGATTGCATAGATAATACACATTGGTATATACAAGACTAACATTTCACACAAGCAAGATGACATAAGACTACAGAAATATTGTCATCACAGACAATGTTCCATCTTAGAAACATGAAAAGTTTGTTTGCAACCATGTTGTCTCTACCACATTCACCCACCCATTCATGAAAACTTACAAAGCTAAACATACAAATAAGTAAATATCATCATCAGTTCAGAGTGTATAATTGTGAGTGAAAATACAAGCAGGTCAGTTACAAAAATATCCTCTCATTTAGCACTCAAACTCACTATCCAAAACAGACACATTTGCCCCCTCCAAACACACATGTTACAGTGCTATTATTTTCACACTTTTATATGTCTTTTGGAACTGAGTAAACAGAGAAGCTGAGATTGAATTTAGCGATCGTGTTTGCTTTATATATACTGTGCAATACAACATATTATATCAAAGACTGCCATCATATATAAAATAGAAACTTTTTAAAGTCAAATCACATTTATTTATATAGCACATTTAAAAAATGCACACATTTCAGCTCTATAATGTAGATACATTTGGAATTAAACAATACAATTAAACAATACAGACACTTCTTAAAACATCATATACATTTATTTCATGTATCTTGTTCAATTAACCACACCATTTCTGACAGCCATTTTATTCCTGTGAGAGGACTGGGGATCCTTGGGTTCAACACGGGGGTTAAAAACCGGGTGACCCCACACAAACATGGTGGCAGGCAGGGGAAATGGAGGCTGACACAGCCATACCTCGGCAACCCCAGGAGGGCCAGCGGGGGAGACAGACACGCTCACGTAAGGAAGTAAGGAAGTAAGGAAGTAAGGAAGTTACTAAAGGAATATAACGTTTTGGCACACGTAATGAAAATCTAAGTATCATGCAGAGAAACCTCACTGACTCATAAGTCGTTGATTAGAAAGTGTAATCGAAAGGGAAGTAGTGGCACCAGTTTTGAATAAACGCATAAAACCCAGGGGGGGTGAACTCATAAAACACACAAAAAAAGGAAAATATTGGACATTAGTGTTAGTAGAGGACAGGGCCATTAATCAATGGATGTCTGAAGGCCTGCCACCAACAGAGAGTTGTAAATCTATTTGTGTAAAACCTCCCATCTGCAGTGCAAGAGATCCAAGCAAACACAGATAGATAACAGATCATGATTGAGTGCAAGACAGCACACATCATCCATTACAAATATCAGATTAATAACAATGGCAATGATATTTTATCCATGGATCCTAATCTTTGGCAGACATGAACGGAACATCACAGCCTGCTAGATAATGCCAAATGACGCTGGAGAACCGTGACACCAGCTTAGCCAGAAAAAGGTCACGGTCTATATGCTCAAATGTATCACAGACGTTTTTACAAAATTGACTGGGCAAAGAAAAAGTGCATTTGTAAACACATTTAACACATATATATTAGTTATTTGTGACAAGTAAATTCATTAACCAAATCTAAACTTTAGACTAATTGTTCTGTAAAATCTAAAAGAATAACAAAAGGAATAGAAGAGGCAAAAAGGCTGGTGATATCAAAGTTAACACTGGACATTTATTTTACATGAAATTTGCTTTTTACATGAAATTCGGAAATGTATGCCTTCAATGACAAAAAATCCAAAATCTGGACAAAAAAGTGAATTGTTCAGTGCTCATTTCAAAGGCGTTTAAATTTGGAGAGTGGATAAAAAAAAACAAAATAACAAAAAAGACAAATATTCAGTTAAACTATAATGTATTTAGGGAGTAAAATAATTTCACTATTGTAATAGTAAGTAACCTCTTAGTTAGTCCTTATTATATTCCTATATTATTTATACTGAAGTGCAAATATACAAATTAAAATAATAAATCGTATCCTAGTGTGTTTCATACGGACTAATTATGAAAAGAAACACCCACTTTAGAGTGATACAGGATAATTTCTGTGGGTAAAATCTTTAAATGAGATATACACACATTATATCATAGGAAAGCCAACAACTCACCTTTCCTTTTTAGCAAAAAATAGATATTTACAAGCTTAGTGGTTCAGCAAGAAAAACACAAACACCAATGATTCCAATGATTCCAATCTTTAAATTAATTAAAAGCCTGAAGCTGATTCCTGTTAAAGTCTTTCTCTGATATCCTCCCAGCAAGCGCAGGTAGTTGACTCAGTTTCAAGTTGACCGCTAGTTCGGATCCATACATGCATTACTCAACAGAGAGGTCCTTTAATGTATTAGAGAACAACAGCTCAATAAACAAATAAATCTGCATAACCATGTCTGGATTGTGGTTTATAACGTATATATTTACACATCTGTTTTTTGTTACATAACAGTTTGTGTAAACATGACAAAGTCATGCCACATCAAGCCACTCAGGATGAATTCATTCACTTTCACAGTTTTTGATGTAAATTTGTAGTATTAGTATTTATAGTAATAATAGTTATAGTTGTATTTATAGTAATTATAGTAATAATAATAATAATAGTAGTAATAATAATGGTAATAATAACACAATAATGGCATTATTATTATTAGTAGTAGTAGTATTGTTGTTGTTATTATTAGTATTACTATTATTATCATTGTTGTTGTTGTTATTGTAATTGTTGTTAAATGTTTACTTTACTTGTTACCACTGAGCTGTTTTGCTATGAGATGCGGTTCTCTGTTTGAAAATATACTATAGCTATAAACCAGAACAGTGATGGGTTTTCTATAGATATAGAGTGTCCATATTTGGAGACAGTTATTATTATTATTATTATTATTAATAATAATAATAATAATAATAACAATAACAATAACAATAATAATCAAATATAAATACAACTAATATTTTGGGTATTTGGGTAGCTGATATTTTGCATAAATAATGGCGGCAATATTATTATTAAGATTATCATCATCATTTCTGTTTTCTTCCTGCCACTTTAAAAATGAACACAGGGAAATCTGCTTAAGTTAAACTTGTCTGTTTGCTGTTAGTTCTGTTGGCATCACAGTGCTTAAGCAGACTTATCCAATGAGAGCTGACATGGGCTGAAAGGGAAGATTCTGAATTCTATTAATGACTTCTAGGGCTCAGTTTAAAGTGGGCCCGCAGCCAGCCCCAGCCAGCCACGGCCGACCACAGTGACGTAGCATGTGGGATCTGCGCAGATATTTCTGTGTAACTCACACAGAGGAAGGGGAAATGAGATCACACTGAATGTGTTGCCTCCTTCATCAATTTCTTAACAGCACTTAACATGCCTCAAAACAGCTCGCTGCTTTCATTACTCAAACCTGGAAAGTCGAGTGGAGAAGTCAGCATGGGATAGAATGGATGGGGTGATGGAGAAAGAGACACTGAGGGAGAGAGAGAGAGAGAGACTACTGAAAAGAGCTTGGCAGATGAAGAGAAATGGTAGAGAGATGGTCAGTCATAAGGATATGAGAGGGTAAAAAGTGTGTGGTAGATATAGATCTGAAATCAGCAAAAGGTATAGGTAGCACGTATAGAGAGCCTGACTGGGAGAGAGAGGAGGAGGGAGGGAGGGAGCGAGGGAGGGAGCGAGGGAGGGCACCTCTCAGAGCGTGTGGAGCTACGGGTTGGGGCGGGACCGAAGACTTGCGTGACAAACAGGGAAAAACAAGGGGGCAGGCAGCCGGGCGTCTGTCCTCTGGGCATGCATTAATACCGCACTCTTTCATCTTTTATGTCGCTCTTGGTTAACTCTCCCTTGCCCTCACTCACTCCATATATGTTTAATGACCCCTCTTCCCCCCCAAAAAATACGACAAAAGCTCACCAATTACTACAAAATGAATGGAACAGAAGGCTACAGCCATATTAATCAGTGGCAGAGAGATGCGAGAAGAGCCTGGCAAAGGATGTCGTCCAAAACACTGAAAATGACTCACTCATCTGAGACAGTGTTTGCAATGTCTCTCTGAATAAGATTACTCCATTACTTTTCAGACATCAACACACACACACACACACACACACACACACACACACACACACACACACACACACACACACACACACACACACATCCACCCAACAAAATGTAGAAGAATTCTCAGCCTCTTTTTTTTAAAGGGTACGGGATGGATTGGTGGAGAAAAAGACACATCCCTGGACAGCACCTCATCTTAAAAATGATTGACTTGCTGCTGCGCTGTCTTGGCATAAATTGTAAAAAAGTCTGTTCTGTGATTGTTCCTCCTAGAGAGCAGAGTCTAAGAAGAAGCTGTTAGTGAATGAGACGACAGAGTCAGTTGCAGGCCAGACATAACCCGTGTAATGTAGAGACTGGCGACAGTGAATCTAATGGTTCTAGAAGAGGATGGGAGTAAGTTGTCTTAAAGCAAATTGGCTCAGGGGGGTAATTAACCATGAGCAAGATTGCTTAACCTTCGGGGGCCAAATGCGAGTCTTCAAAGCCTGCATCTCTTTCAGCATGCGTCTTCCATTCTCCTCTCTCTCTCAGGCTCTCTCTCTCTCTTACTATCAGCCACTCTTCTTCGCCATCTCTCTTTTTCTCTCCCTTTCTCACGCGATCGTTTCACCCCTGAACTGCAGCACAGTTGAGCATGCTCTGACCTCTCCCCATGCAGGAACCAGTTAATTGTCAGCTCCAGTAACTTGCAGGAGGAGATGGACCCAATGATGATGGCCTTTTTATGAACACGAACGCCTAGACTCAGAGAAAAGCCACAAATTCACGCTTGCAAAGTGTTTCTGGCCACTTTGGGTAAGAGGGACTTTACCGCCATTGCGCCAATCTCCCATAAGTCTGCCAATTCATAACAACAATTAGGCTGAAAACTGCAGATGCGATTAGGGAGAAAATAAGATAAGTGCCTGGCGTGTGTTTCCTGGAGTATTAGTGGCCGCATTAGATGAATATGATTGCATAGAGGAAGGAAAAAGGGCAACCATAAGGCTATGAAATAGGGCAAAGATGCATACACACCTAACCATACACAGACACTCTCTCTCTCTCGCACGTAGACACCCACTGCACACACTGACAGACATATCCCCCCCCCCCCCCCCCCCCCCACACACACACACACACACACACACTGAAACAAAAACATCATACAAGGCTGGACTTTCAATTCCTTCCCTCAGCAATATCATGGATGACCTGAATTCCAGGTGTTATGAGAGTGCAATACAAATATGGCATTGAGAGAAAGTACATAGAGAATAACTTACACTGATCTAATTTACTATAAGCCTATTATTCAGTGCTAGTCTAATCTGCAAGCCTTAATGTTTGAGTTGGGGAACAGTACTTAATGAACATTAAAAAAAAAGAAATCCTGAAGAAAAGAACTTTTTTTTTCATTCAATACAGATTTCATCACTGAAGCTGAATCATACTTTCCTGTATAGGCCACATTTTTGAGGTAAAAAGAAAAAATCAGGGATTGTTTGAAGTACTCACCAACACAGCCATTAATCCAGTAAGGGAATTCAAAGCAAACTTTTCAAAGGAAGCTAATTCAGAGCAAACATTTTAAAAACCCTCACAGTGTTGAGGTCGCAGTTTGGAGTGCTAAGGGTTGGGAGTTGATTTGAACTGTGTTTTGAGTTTTTTTTTAAATGAGAGAGAAAGAGAGAGGGAGAAAAAAAAGGTTTTCACCTCTTTGTCCTCCAGTGACAAGTCTGGCATGACAGAGGTCAACATGGCGTAAAGAGGTTAAACAAATGGGCATTCTCATTTCCAGAATCTTCCTCCTGATAACAATTATGGCCAGACATTACTGGATCTGCTGAAGGATTTAACATGTGCTAAATTAACAGGTGACTTACATTCTTTGGACCAAAGATTATATTTTCATATGCCAAGTTTGTTTTCTAAGTAGCCTTTTTGTCCTCTTGTGAAACAAGGAGAAAGTCAAATGCTGGGAACGGAAAAGGCTTAGAGGGTAATGCTGTGAGTTTATTGGTTAAACAAACTACCCTGCTGATATTTAAATACCCCCGTTTCTTTGTGCAATCACTTAGTTGACATACTTATGGAATTTGTTGAAATTTAATTTAAACTTTTGAGAATGTATAGACACATGTATTTTGTTCAATTGTTGACTTGCAACGGGCAACAGTAGGATTTTCTACTCTCTACTAAATATATATATATATGTATACATTTAAGCTTTTGATCGATCCCCAACCCACCACCACCAAATCCCCCACCCGCAAAAAGAATATATATGAAGTCAAACATATTTTCAAAAATGTGTATCAAGATACATTTTAACATTGTCTGATTTAACCAGATACACACATCTTATATACACCTGCATACACAGTATGGCTTCTACTTTATCAGTTATGTGTAAATTCCACGTCTTTTGTTCATTCCTATGGTTTGCTCTGGAAATCATAAATGTCTATTTCGAAATACACACATACGCTCAAAATTAACTTAAAAATGAATTAACTAACTTAATTAACTAATGAATTAACATCAGAAATGTCTGTTGCAAATAAATACAATTACAAACACTATTTTTGCGGATAGTGCAGTTTCTCAATGAATATCTCAAAGAATTCAACAGATTTCTCAGTAGATAGACAATACATAAAACATGTTAAATTAGATACAATGAAATTCAAAACTATTAATGTGAAACATGATTCATCACAAAATATTTTGTTTAATTTAATAAAATATTGACTGTTTTCATGACTTAGAAAAGTATTTTCCATGACCTAATTGCTGTTCTTAAAAAAAGAATTGGCAATACTGTTTACATTCAAAATATAAAAAATACACATTAGCCTAAACGGCGGAGAGACAATAGACACATGACTTTCCAAAGGGTCGACCTGCAAGTGATGTCTTATTACAGACTGACACCGTACCTCAATTCCACCATTGCCTGCCGATGAAAAAAAAAATACAGAGTAATTTAGCATGAGAAATTCTGGAGTTTTCTTCAGTAATTTATCTTGCATAAAGAGGACATAACAAACTAAAGTCTGAAAGAAATAAGTATGTTATCTCTACACTTATTCCAGTATCTGGCGTTTATTTTGGATTAGATAGAATCTGCACTGTGAGTACAACTATGTATTCCTCTGAAACCATACTGTACCTGCCATGCAATATCATATGACTACAAAAGCTCACTGGTGCCAGGACTAATTTGTCCAAATATTGAGCCAGAGGGGAAATACAACACATAAGAACTCATTTGTCTGTGAAAGTATTTGGTTACCCAAAGGATGTGTGTACACTATGTCTCCTTGCAGCTCGCCATGTTTTTCTCTCTTATTTCCTTTTATGGCGTAACTTGCTGCAGAACTGCCAGAAAGGCCTAAATATGAAGTGGGGCTTTATCAACCACAACCTTTGCTGTATGAATTCAAAAATATTTTTTTAATATCTTGGTGCCAGCCTTGCTGAAAGCCCTTTGGACCGTGCAGCAACGCATGCTGACCACACAAACGTCCAGGCCATGACCAGGTGCCTGGACCTGAAGTTTGTTTAGTGCTTCTGACTGTAACCATGACGATTTGGGTGGAGGCATGGAGCTACAGGATAGGACACTATACAGCAACAAGACCACGACCTCTCCTTCTGCGTGACCGGAAGGGCACAACAAGCTTAATGATCATGTGCGCTCAGGTCTGGCCAAGCCTCTGTCTCTACACAAATATCCACACACAGAAGCAGTGAGCTCCGCCAAGGGCCCACTCCTGGCACATGGTTTATTATTGGACATGTAGGAATAGAGAATATGGGCTAATGCAATCAGGGTTGTTGTTTGCTTGAAATCTTGACTGACATTGATGACAGTATAAACTTGGCCCGTGACCTTTAAATAATTAGGCTGTTTTTCCAGTATGTGCGCACAATATCTTAAAATGATTACAGAATCCATACGATTATTTTAAAATGTCTCGCTCGCCATGATGGGATGTACGCTGTAGATTTTAACAAGCGGTAGAAGAATAGAGAACTATAGTGTACAGTGCTAGGATGAAATCAATCATTTCCATTCATCTGAGGAATCTGTTTATCTTTCGTATTTGCTTGAGCTTTACAGTTCATGACCTGAATTTCCCTTGACCTTGCTCTGCAGTCATTCAAAGGCAAAATCATTTAATTGAATGTTGAGCACTGAACTCTGCATTCTTTTGAAGCCTGTCCTCAAGTACAGTAAATCCTCTTGTAGCTAATTTACAAATGGTGTGCATGCCTGGACTGGCTCTTTGGATTACGGCAGTAGTATTGTCCAAGGTTATCCGGGGTCCGTTCAGTACATGAGCTTACATCCAGTTCAGGATTGTTTGATTCCTGAAGGCACGGCGTCAAAAAGTCTGCACCGGAATGTTTGACTCTGCTAATGCTATCAGTGCAAGGCAGTTTGCTAACAGCAGAGGTATTAGCAATGGCAGGCAAGCACACTCCGCTAAGCTAAATTGCTTTGGATTTAACTGCTGCAGCAGCTTTGCATGTGTTATCCACTGCTAAGCATCCACATGTGAATCCCCCCCTCTGCTTCAACAATCCATTTTTCAATATTAAGGGTATATAGTAAAATTATTTGTTTCAGTTATATATGTAAACCAGCCTCTGGAACTGTTTAGGTTTATACTTTATAAATACAACTGAACATTCAGTAATGAATCATTTCATTCAACTCATTTGAAAAGTGATTTCTGAGACTAAAGCAGTGGAAGAATATGTTTGAGCTGGTTTGATGATACCCAGCTCTTCCTGATAGTCCCCTCGCTGAGTATGCATGGCTGTAATGGGTCAGTAATGGTCTGCTGCTGCATGGGTGTGTCGTGATGACTGCACATAGCCAGAAAATGTGCACTGCAGTTGAGTATCCTTTAGAGGGTGTTGCAGTGGCCAAAATCAAATCTTCCCCTATATAGACATAGAAATATTATCACCAAAGGTACCTTTACATTGAGCCTCATTTATTAATACCTTTGTTTGGTAAATTTACCATGCTCATGCGTTTACTGGGATCAAATGATATGCCACTGATACACGAACACACACACGTACACACAAGCACATAAAAATCAGACCATCAGAGTACGCTAAAAGGCAGTGCTACAGGCTGTTACAACAGTGGCCACTACGACAGGGGGAGTATCCTTAGATGGCTCGGAGGAGCAGAGCAAGAGCAGACGGCCCTTTCTGAAGTGGGTCACACGCCACACACACACAACACACACACACACACACACACACACAAACACACATGCACACACACACACATCAAACACACACACACACACAGCACACACACACACCTACACACACACACGTCACTCACACACAACACACACACACACACACACACACACACACACACACACACACACACACACACACACACAGGTCACTCAGACACATACACACACACACACAGATGCATACTGGTCAGCGGCAGACTGACAGCCTTTTAAGAATCTCGATTCATAAAGTATACAAACACAGAAGCTTCAGTCACAGCAAACAGAGCAGACGCATATGTGTCAAGACACTGACTGGACCTGGGAGACCGTGTGAGACTTGGGAAAAAAATCCACATCGCAGACCAAATGAGAGAACGTGAGAAACACAGTGTGTGTGCAAGAGGCAGAGACAGAGCAAGAGAGAGAGGCCTCCATGCTGGTCGGCCGTGTAAAAAAGGTCATGCCAACCTGCATAAAGATCATAGGGCTTGGATGCCCACGAGGAGGCCGCAGCTGGCTCCAGAAGCCAGAGGAGGTCGTCTGGGTGCCGTATCACACGGACCAGCAATGTACACAGAGAAACATGAGCTAAGTAATCTCCCTCTCTCTCGCTCATATACACAACCAAGAGGAATGCTGAACACCAAGAGAGAGTGAGAGTGAGTGAGAGAGAAAGAGAAAGACAGCGACAGAGAAAGAGTGAGTGAGTTCAGAAGTCTACTGAGGAAGAAACATGTGGCTATGCCTGTGTGTGAAAATGTAGATGCTATATTAATAGTATAAAAAACAATACAACTTTGTTTAGCGGTGCAAAACAATTGAAAACACATTCCCATGATGTCCAATTGAATCTGCTACATGCTAAATTAAGGCTAACTAGTCATACCCACTAAATGTCCCTCCTATGCCGTATCAATTGTGCTTGTGTACCCTACCAAGCCAGGACTAGCCTAATAGTAGATACACTTAAAGATCACCCTCTAGTGAGACTGTATTTTCATATCAATGGCGCTAAATTCTCTTTGATCACTGGTAAAGGATTACAGGCTGATACGATTACAACTCTGAAGTATGTTGCTGGGCAGAACAACTCGTTTGTCCAGTGCCACCGATCCATTTACTGGAAAAGAAGGCACATTTATAGCACTTTCAGAAGCAAACGTGCAATTTACGTATTGATTTATTTGTTATAAATTAGCATCATGTTTTATCAATGTTTTTTTTTTTAATCAGTCTTTAATAAATTATTTTATGTTACCTAATGTTCTATTGAACTAAAATTGTATATACATTTTACATGTTGCAGTTAACAATATTTTTTACTCAACTAAAGTTCATAAGTTCCAAATAAAAACGCAGATACACAAATAGATTCCGTGACATAGGTAGCTGAAAGAAAACACGAAAACAGTAAAACAAAAATAAAAATAATAATAACTGGTGTGATAATGTATGTGTATCATTATCCCATACCAATACTGGAAACTGTTTCATCGCTATAATCTTAAATAAAGCTGTAGCATACTGGTTTGTGAATTTGTGAAAATCTTTACGGGCACCGTTAGGTATTTTACGGTACTAATACATTTTTTTTGTATTATGTCTATAATATGTGTTAAAAATGAAACTTTATTAACTTTAATTCTATTTTCAACATTGTATAAGTTCTTTGGAAACATTGTGTTGACCTAAAATATGCAATGTGCATAAAACAAGGTTCCACTTTGACCGACAACAGCACGCCAACTGCATACCCTATAGATTTAAAAATGGCTTTTAAAATGCCTTAACGTTACCACATGAAATAACTGGAATGTCATTTTAAATCAATTACATAATTATCTTATTTCCCTGATAGTTGAGAAGCTAGGAAAAATTAGAATGTTTGCGTAAAACTATGACAAAACTTCGATTACTTAATTACTAAACCGTCTTCCCCTTTAGCCGATTATGAACATCCTACTATCCAGTGAACATCACTGGATAATTTATTATATATATTAACCAGAAAACTTTATATTTCTTAAATACTAGATCGTATGGCTTACCAAAAAGGTCGTAGGAAGGAGGCAAAAAATACCCACAGAATGTAGTAGAACCTTAATGATTTTCTTATGTAGACAACAGCGTCGGCTGTCGCCCGTAAAGTTATTAACTCTTGTTTTTTTTGCATGAAATGACTGTCATAACCTCTTCCTCCTATCTGTAGCCTATTGGAAGATGAACTTGGTTGATGTGGGCCTTCATGATTTACAATTGAAGGGTACATTTTGGCTTTAAGGGTGTCCAAAACGTGTCTACGCCTCTCAATTTAAATAAACGGTCAAGAATATTTGTTGGCATATTTTCCCTGTTGGTAGTTCGGTATTAAACCATTGCCACTTGACAATTTCTTACTTTTTAGCTGGACCGCAAGATATTTGGCAGAAAGTGGTTTTGATAACCTCATGTCAGAGAAAGCCTGTTACTGTAGATTGCAGTGATTGCATTACACATACCCAACGTAGAGCTGTTACCAACAGACTTTTGGTTCGGATTTTCAAGTTTTATTTGGGAGGTGGATAACTTAAGTGCTTTCAAATCAACTACTAACATTAGACGATGATTTTGTCGAAAATCGGCTAATATGACAAATAGGTAACCTACATCCGACTCCAGGGTGCTATATCAGGGCACCTTTACTTTTTTCGATTCCAAAGACGTATTTTAAACAGATTTCACAGTTCAGTTACTGAAAATACTATTAAGGTTTACATCAGTCCTGAAGGTCCAGCGCTAATAAAAGTCACTGCTTTCAAAGCAAATACGGTATCTCAAATGGCCGACATAAGAATTTAAAACAAATATCCCTTTTTGTTTTTTATTAAGATGCATCTAGACGTGAGCAGGAACCGTGAGTGTGTCCACGTGCCAAGCTTGGCCGTGGTGCGTTTTCTGTGCTCCGTTTTAGAGAACAATGTAGTGATGCAGAGACGCGTATAACCAATAGGCGGTGGTGTATCTTGTTCTCCGAGTGCCCTCTTACGCTTGGACGTAGAGCCCAAGCCCTGGATGCCTCTATCTGTATTTTGATTTGCTCCCTAATTGACCCAAATAAAGCCCCTCACTGACAGGGGCTCCTCCGACCCCGAGGCACTATCAGAGAAGGGAATTCACAGCGAGCAATTCTCTTTCTTGAGTAATCCCATTTGCTATTGTGGTCGTCCAATAGCATAATGCCATCGGCTTGTTAAGCGTTTGACTTGACTTGCGTTATTCTTTGCGAGCGTACCGCTTCTCCATTGCGCTGGCGCCGCAGACGCGTCTGTTGCCACTCTGCACGAGGATTTGCGAAGCACTTGAGATGGTTGTACAGAACGACTGTGTATCAGAAAAGGATTTATTGGACATTGCGTAGAACGCAGGTACTGCACAGAGACGGATCTCCTCAGAGACCATTTGAGCACACTGAGTGATAAATATGCACGATAACGCGTCCGACAGTCAAACTTCGATAACACCAAGGTTCTCTTCATTTTTCATCGAAAATCTACTGGGCTCCAGTAAAAATGAAGGATCTTTGCGAAGCCCTACAAAGGATAAAGTAGCTGGGGATGTTCGACGAGAGTCAGTTTTCCAGGGCAGAGAGACAACACAGCATCATCTTAGTGAAGTGTGCGGTCAAGCGGCGAGCAAAGGCTCTACAATAGACAGAGGTCCCCGTACACAGCCCCCCCTTGAATGGTACCGGCGTTCACCCTTAAACTTTGATACCCAGGATCGTTCAGAAAGTAAGTACAGTTGCATTTGTCTATGTAATCTGTTTTAAGAGGCTTGTTATGAATGCGCTTTCCGAACTCATACATTTCAATAGCCTATAGTAACAACTTTGCCGTTATCAGAAAACACTACAGTGATTCGACATGAATTCGGCGGCTTTCATCTGGCTTTTGCGGGCTTGGTTATCTCATACAGCATTGTATCGAACTATTACATTGACTTGACTCACCCAAACAGATTATGTGATGTACCTGGTCATTTCCTCACGAGACAAACCACTCGGGTTGTTTCCCCGCCGAATCGTCGGAAGCAATTACTGATGCTTTAGCACCTCTGCATTAGCTTTGCGCTTCGTTGAGAAAATGATTGGAAACAGCAGAAGCGGAATTTCATTTCTCCCAAGAACCGGAAAGGAAGACTTAAAATATCTGGATTTGATTTGTCTATTTTTTGCAAGCCAGCAAAACAATTATTCTGGCAACTTGAGCAGGCACACACACTGTGTTTCGGCCTACTGTCCCACTGTACTGTGCATGCTGTATGAACTTTCTGTGAGGGTTTTACGATAGGGGTTTAAATAGGATGAGTCACAGAGTCAATCGCTGTCATTCGATTCTCGATTAAATATTGGGTCCATAAAAAGCATGACCTGAAGGGTTTATGTGTGTCACTGGTGCCTTGTCTCAAACCCAGTAATGGGTCATGGATCCAGGGCAGGGTTTCCCAAAGCCTACACACTACGTCATTCCGAAGCTGTAACTGTACTTTAACGTTTCGAGGTGTTTCCCAGAACGTCCATAGCTAAGTATACCTTCTCTAAGATATATCCTACTTTCGTTAAGCTGGTCTGGACCACTCGTAGCTATACCTTAACGCAGTTTTCAGGTAAAACAAACGTTTTAGACCATTGAAATGGGTTAGTGTCTGGCCTTAGGCTATGCACTAACTGCGATGTAAAACCAAGATATGTGTTGCTTTACATTTACAAAAAAACATTGGTCTATAATTGGCCGTTATTTTTAGTCCCTTGCGAATTCAAATCTATGAGTAATATCTAACCTACAGCCGTCCTTATTTGGGAACTTAGTTTTGTTTTTGTTTTTTTTTACTTGCAAAGTATTTCTTGTTGATTTCTTGATGATTACCTGCGCTCGAATCTGAGTCATACCCACCATACTCATCTCACGCATGCTCAAACCGATTTGAATGACACAAATGGATGCCAGATCAAGGGCGAGGATTCAGACATGGATTCAGGTATAGATAGGAAGCTCTTTCGTCAGGGAGCTCTTAAGAAATGCTTTGGGAAACACGCGCAGAAAAGTAGGCCTAAAAAACTCTAGTAAGGTATACCTTCCAAGTCTTCCTAAAACGCTGAGAGACAACGCTATCGGGAAACCTAGCCCTGATCATTTAGTCTAGTTCATTCATCAACTCCTTTGTTATAAGCCATATATGACATTCTTATTGATGTTGTTTCCTTTTTGTTCAGGCGAGAGGCAAGAAGAGAGCCGTAGTTCGGATGAACGCTGCTATTCCGTCCCAAGTGACAGGGATTCACCCATTGGTCCAGAGCCCATCTATGGCAGTGACGACCCAGACCAGAAAACAAGGGAATGTCTGACCGATGACAACGAGGATGCTCCCCACGTTTTCGACGAGCCCTCTGACGCGGATACCCCAGACCCAAACTTGGCCCGCAAGAAAAAGACCCGGACTGTTTTCAGTCGCAGTCAGGTCTTTCAACTAGAGTCCACCTTTGACCTGAAACGCTACCTTAGCAGCTCGGAACGGGCAGGTCTGGCTGCCTCCCTGCACCTGACCGAAACACAAGTGAAAATATGGTTCCAGAATCGTAGAAATAAGTGGAAGAGGCAGTTGGCTGCGGACTTAGAGGCAGCGAACATCTCTCACTCGTCCCAGCGAATTATTCGCGTACCCATCCTATACCACGAGAACACCACACCTGCATTGAGTTTTAGCGTGCCACAGGTCTCGCCGCCTCTTGTGGGTTTCTCCAGTTCTGTGAACTATCCCCTCACGTCCTTTGCCCAGTCGATGAGTGTATTGAGGTCGCAGATGACTGGCCTAGTCTAAAATTGTGGTTAAAGCATTTCAGCAAGGCCCCGAACTGTCATTATGTCAATACTGTATCTGAATCGTGCAATAACTCACTTGGCCGCAGAAAACAACATATTAAGGTTTTGCTGCATCCAAAGATTACATTTAATGTGATGATACATACATTTTTAGTTATAATCGTTCTATTTTTAATGTTATTAACGTCTTCTGTAGCCTTCGTCTGCCTTGACACTACAGATACTCTTTTTAATGCATGGGATGCAGACCCTAGCTGTCTGTGTATATTTTAAGATGACACTATTTTCTTTTCAGCAAATATATTTTTATTCAGAAGCACACTTTTCCAACCTTATCACTTTTTCACACGGATGTTTTAATAGCAATTAATAAAACTGATCACAATATAATGTCTGGCTGAAGTTGTGCTTTTTGTTAGTTTTGACTACAGTTTCAATACCTACACACACACACACACACACACACACACACACACACACACACACACACACACACACACACACACACACACACACACACACACACACACACACACACACACACACACACACACAAACACACACACAAACACATACATATTATATATTGTGTATATATAGAAAGATAGATAGATAGATAGATAGATAGATAGATAGATCGATAGATAGATAGATAGATAGATAGATAGATAGAGTCCTGATGCAATCACTTAGTGTTTTAAAATGGATTTCTCCAACAACATGGATGACTGCTGATAAACTATTCTGAAGACTATTGTTAGGAGATAAGAACAGTTGCCCTTGTCGACCCTGTCTCTCTCCGTTACAAGCATTTTCTGCACAAAGTTTTGGGCAAGCATTATATTTTATGTAACTATAAAGTACATAACTGGTACAACTGGCCATTGGTAAAATATTGTGACAGTAATGTCTAGATCATATACCCTGGATCAAATGATGAACAGACAACTGCATGATGCTTCTACTTATGTAGTATTGCATAATATGATACCCAAGCATAGGTCGATGTGATCTACAGGGCTTTAATTGTGGCTTGCTTAATTGCTCCCATGTGATTTGATTTTCTATGGACTGAAGCATTAACACAGGTTGCCAATTTGTTAGGCACCTCGACTTTGGAATAGCTCTTTTATATTTAATAATTTATTTGTCTTATAACAGCAGTTATATTTCCAACAAGATTAAATGAAACCAGAAAAAATTAAGACCTAGCTACATTAAATATTAGACTAAGGTGTCGTACACCAGCAGTCAAAAACTCGGATAGAAATGCATTGACGTAACACAAACGTTCCAATAATGCAGCGCATGAGAACTATTCACGTTTGAACAGGGTTCATTAATCAGTGCGCAATTGTACTTCAATAAAGAAGTGCAACATTTAAGAATAATTTCAAATAATTCAGAGACAAATAGTCGATGAACAATGTTGTTTAAAACAGTAAATGGCTTCATATTTCTCGTGGTACCGTATCTGTATAGGCTATAGGCAAGTCAGGACAAAGATGCAGTTATTTCAGTTTGATGAAGTCTTCATCATAACTGCATCTTTGTACATGTATTACTAATTAGTTTATTATAACTACTAATATTGTTTTCATTAACACCGGGATTGAGATTAATATACACTTTAAGATGCATATAAAGATATGTCGGTGCATTGTAATACCTATAACCAGTCATGTATTTAGGCCTAGATTGTACGCAGCGTCCTTCGCCAACTGTCCGCACACTCTCATAAAGGTCTTCATTTCCTCGCTCACACTGTTGTCGCATGCATCCAATCATGGCCTATAAATCTTCCAAATAAAGTATGAAGAGTTATTATCAGAAGATGGTTTCAATGGGGGACGTATGTAATCAATATAGAATCTCCTCTTCCAAGTGACGTGGTAGCAGAGTCTAAAACTTCAAACAACTTGTCCAAGGGGTGGCCTCCAGTCACCTCAGGGTCCTACAGAACCAGAGATCAATTGCTCATTGCCACGTAGGGTATGGCAGATCTGTAACACCTGCACACTAGACATAAAAACGGCCTTGCGTAAAGACCAGAGGAACAGTAAAAAGACAAAGTTTATTTCACCAGGTAGTGCATGTTCAGAGCAGCATTGCTCAAACTAATTGTGGTTTGACGTGGACATTTTGATTACATGATGTAAATAATGTAAATCCACCCCTAAAATCAACAAAAGTATGCTTTAATTTCAAAGGGGTAACTTCAGAAATGTATTATAAAAATGTAGGGATATTTAGGATTTCAGGCTCCACAAAGATACACTTATGTGTACACTAAGGTGTATAAAATGATTCGTAACCAAAGTATCCAAAATAAGTAACGCATCACTTCCAACTACGATTGGATCGTACTGTCCACTGGATCTCTCGAGATGATGTATTTTAACACAGGTAAAAACTGGCGAAAACAGGGTAACTCCTATATCGCGTTCTTGGAAAGCCCTCATTACAATTGTAAAATAATCAGTAGTTTGATGACATTTTCCTACATGCACCAGATGACTGGTAAACTCATGCCGTTACTCCCTCCCACAACTGCAATTGGTCACCATTTTCATCGACGTGATCCTTCCGACCAATGGATAAGAAACAGTCTCGTTCTTCCGGTTGGTGTAGTAACAGGGGGCCAGACGTGGCTGCAGTGTGCATCTAGGAGAGATGGTGCTTGAAGAACTGAGAGGCAAGAACTGAGCTAGCGCATCGAAACCTCCCAAACAAAACAAAAACCCATTGGTCTCCTATATCCACTGGATAACTATGAACAAAGAAGACGCACCATGTTGTCGCCCTCCCTCTCTTAAATTCACCATCGATCACATTCTTAACCTTAATAGCGTCGGGACCAAGTTTGACAGCTGTCACTCAAAAGTGCAGAGTGTACCAGTCTACGGGAATGACTTCTCTCCCTGTATTTTGGACCATGGTGCCCAGCGCGCCGAAGATTCTCGGAGCATCACATTCAGTGAAACAGGTAAGGTCTACAGGTAAAACTCGCTACTTAATATCGCACACGTTATCATATATCCATAAGTAAAACTTCCCGAAACTGTATTTCAGGAGAAACCTGCACAGAATCTTGTGACACAACCACGGCGGCACTTGACAAGGAGACAGGCGCGCTGAAAAGTCTGGACACAAGCTGTGAGAATGCGGACAGCGATGACGGCAGTAGCGTGCAACATAAGGGGAATAGTAAAAAAAGCAAAGTTATGGCGAAAAAGAAAACGCGCACTATTTTTTCCAAGAGACAGATTTTCCAGTTGGAATCTACCTTTGATATGAAACGTTATCTGAGCAGTGCAGAGCGGGCATGCCTCGCCAACTCGCTGCAGTTAACAGAAACTCAAGTGAAAATTTGGTTCCAGAATCGACGGAATAAATTAAAAAGACAGATTTCCACAGAACTCGAAGGACCTAATGTGGACTTTAGTGATGCCGGGAAAACAGTATCGCTCCCGACTTTCTACAAAGAGAACCATATACTTGGAAGATGCTTGCTACCAATGCCTCTACCCATCATGTATCCTGGAGGTAGCACGCCTTACTTATGCTTTTCAAACGCTACCAAATATTTTAGCTTTTTCGATGGGGACGTATGACCTCCTCGGGGTGGTGTCTGTGTAAATGAGTCGCGCTCTTGATGCCAGGTGCATTCAATAGATCGCCCAACACACACACACACACACAGAGCAGAGGGAAAGAGAGAGACCGGCGTTCACCATTGACCCCCTCGATTTGTGCACTTGATGTGCACGAAACGTGACAGGGTGGATGATAATACTGGACGATTGTGGAGGAACGTCCTTGCGAAGCACATGGTTATGCAACATTTGTGTTAATTATTCGTGAACTATCAGCAGTTTCAATATAACACTATCCTACCATGTTGTTGAAGGTTTTTAATGCAATCCGTTTTATAAAGAAATCACCAGTAATCTTTTATTTTCTACAGATCATCCTATTTATTTGGTCTGTAATACACATGATACTATATAATTTGCCAACTTTATTATTATTATTATTATTATTATTATTAATATTATTATTATTATTACGCAGCCAAAGATGGATGATCGTTGCATGCATTTGTAAGGAATATTGCTTTTCAAATGATTCAATATTCGATGAATGTAATGGACATTTGTATTTCGGTTATAACGCATGTGTATTACTTAAGCTACTTTTAGAGATTATATCTCGTTTTACATAATTGCGCAATATGGCCGGGTATCTTTATTAAACGTCTTATTTTCAATAGTTTATGTTACAGTTATATTGTAATTATTGTGTCCTGTGTTATTTTCTTTGCTTGAAGCCAGAGTCTACTATAAACTGGAGCTTACAGAAGCAGTTTAGATAGAAATTTACAAACCTCGAGAAGGGTGCACACGTGAATCTGCTTAAAGGTATTGAGAAAAAAAATGTCTCCAGCCTTCAAATAGCTTATTCGTAGGACTAATGGTTTAATAGGCTGAGACATACCTCTATAACAAAACAATACAACTTTCCTAAGTATAAGCCCTTCACCTAAATTTAAGAAACGCTCTGACAATCGGCCGCAACCTAACTTTTCATAAGGATTGTACTCTCAAGCTGTTCACTGTACAAGTTGACTACCACGGCTCTGTTTATTAGGTCAAAATCGTTAACGTTAGGAAAAGGGGGTCAACTGCCTCGATACTTACATTGTGCTGAAATTTACAATTTAATAAACAGCAGATTTATCAGTTAAATGAGACCAATCCGTTGCTCCTAGACATGACCAAAACTTGAGAATGTGCTCTTTCATTTGTGACGCAATCATTGCATTCACTGTTTAAGTCAACGAGGAGCACTTCTGGCTTGGGATGGACGGACAGATGGGGTAGCAAGGTTATCCCCGTATTCAGTCACACTCAACACACCCCTGGAGAGTAAGTCGGCCTATCATATGCATATCCGTTACCAACTGAGATGTTTTACGAACTAAAAATGCAAGAATAGAAAATGAATTCCGGCATAATAATGAATGTTACTTAAGCAATAAATAAGATAAGAATTAAAGAAATGATTGGGTATTGTATTCTTTTTTTTAGGTGATGATATGTTCAATAATTGAGGGTTTCCTGAAGCTAATGTCCATCCGTTTGTCTCTTTATTGCATAGTCTACTGACACTCCGTCCAAAAATATTTCACTATAACAGACGCTCAGATTCTCGAAATCTATAAACCATTTGAGACTGCAGCTAGACAATTTATGTTCAATTTCAACACATACAATTCTCACTAAACAACAACAAGCCTAAAGTGGAGCATGCTGCACCTTTCACAACTTGGGCCCAACCCGACCCATCAAGCAAGCATTAAAAGTTACACCATGCGTCCAGATCAATACCGCATCTACAGTAGTGTACCCGTCACCCTGTCTCCATCTTATCAGAGCCACGCCACGACAGCCCACGTGTAATTGGACCTAGTGCTCTTAATTGACCCTAAGTGCACTCATGGTGTAAAGGCTCTGCATGGCTTCGGTTACCCTTCAGTTTTGGACAGTTGCAGACAGTGATTGTGATTGGCGAGATCGTGGCAACATTCGTCAAGTCTCTGTCCATATTGCGTTTCTCCCATTCATCACCACGATTTTCCATTAATGTTTCGGAACCGATAATGGACGAGAGAGGGGAGGGAGATTGGGCAGAGATGGGCGGGGGAGCGGGAGGCTTCTAGACTTCCTGTCTCTGTCTGTGCAGACGCCTCAAAAACATGGAGAACACCTTCTGTCGCCATCTCAGTGGCTCAGGTGACATCACCATGGATTGGTAACCTTTAGCAGCGCTCTCAAATTTGAAGTGGCTGGCGTTTTCGTGGCTTGGTGGGAAAGGAGACGTAAAAGGAATGATAAATTACAGAATGTGTTCTTCTCAAATACGTTTTGGGATGTTTTCAATTAGGCCCAACGAGAAAAGCTGGAGAATCGTTCTATTGGAAGAAAGTGTGAACATAGAGGGAATGTAAACAATAAATGTTTTTGTCACCTGAGGACACTTTTACTGACTTAGTACAGCACAATAAGGTAGAACTATATTAGGAATATCAAAGTGAATTTGTCTGGGTTCAGTTATAAAAGTAGAAATGATACAGCATTTTAGGATTAAGCACAATTGAAGGTAGTCTTAAATAATGTGGATACATTGTACATTCTTTGGTGTGTGTGTGTGTGTAGCCATATTGGTTTATGGGTATTTGAGCGTTAAAGCAAATATTTTCAGTGTAACTTACTGACCTGTATTGCATGCAAGCGTATGGCTACTGTGCCGAGAGAGATCCATGTATGTGGTTTGTGTGTGTGTGTGTGTGTGTGTGTGTGTGTGTGTAAGAGAGAGAGAGAGAGAGAGAGAGAGAGGGACAGTACAGAGAGAGTAAGAACGACCGCATGGCTGGAATTTGAATGCGTGTGTGTATGTGAGGGAGTACATTTGAATGAGTGAGAGCGTGAATGTTGATGAGAGTGTGTGTGTGTGTCTGAGTGTGTGTGGATGGGTTGGCATTTTGAGTGTGTGTGTGTTTGAGTGGGGTTGTCTGTCTGTCTGTCCTTATGTGTGTGTATGTGTGTGTGCGCATGCACTGTGCGTCAGTGTGTGTGTGTGTGTGCATATGTGTATGTGTTGTGGTATGAGAGCGCTGCAGGCATGTTTTGGAGCAGCAGATAGCATCTCCTAAAGTGGCCTCTTACAGACACCGGGGGGCGTCTCAAGTTTCGGACTCCTCTGCCAGCACTTAGCAGCAGCACGGCCCAGTGAGCCTCCGCACTCCTGAGGCAGGCCCAGTGTCTGCAGGGCTGACACAAGACACCAGGAGAGCAGTGCCATCACAACCCAAGGAAGAGGGAGCTTCAGTATACTCTGCACCACTGGCCAAGACAAAAAAGGAGAAGGTATTCAGTGTGTGCGTGTCTGTGTGTGTGTGTGTGTGTGTGTGTGTGTGTGTAGAGAATGACGTGTTTGCGTGGGTGGGTGGGCGATTGGGTCAGTGTTAGACCCCTAGTGAAGACACTCATACAAAGATACTG
>NC_045173.1:12734735-12737235 GCF_900700415.2 Clupea harengus
TAATGCATGGTGCTTAAAGAAATTGAATGGGGGTTCTGGGACAAGGTTGATGACCCTTAGACAAAAAAAAGCTGTGAAGACAAGAAGATAAGGGGAGAAGGAGAGCACAGAGAGGCGTTGGTGCAGAGGATGCGAGCGTGTGGATGAGGAGCAGTGGAGTCTCTCTCAGTAGAGAGAGAGAGAGAAACAGAAACATATGCATGTGTTTGACTTAGCATAGTTGTCACCACCGCTCAGCACATTCCTGTGTTAGTTTGGATGATAGTGTATAGAAATGTACTCTTTGTTTGACATTAATTAATTAATTAAGCCTCTATGGGATATAACATTATTGTCCATTTCATGTCTCATTGTTATCATAAGTCAAGCAGACCCATGGCAGCCATCATCAACTGTTTATTTGTAGTATCCAGTACTGTCCACATCATGAGCATTAACTTCGATGTAGGCAGTTAAGGAGGCAACTAACTTGACAGTGTCACTCTGCGTAAAAGTATTCTTACTAATGAGGAATATTTTATAATGTCCACAATGTAAGGTCCCTGGAGTCAAAATATATATATATTTATATTAGCTGCTTCTTACTCTGTCTCTCCCTTTATCTCTCAGACCAGTACTGAGTATATTCAATACCATTCAGTTGACTGTGTCACCCCCAGCACCTGACACAAACTCAGACACATTGCCTGGTGCCTAAAGTGCCTAAAGGCGTAAGCCCAAACGTGGCAAAACCCTTCAAAAAGACAAAAATCAATGGCACTGCCACAGAACAGTAAGTGTGTGGAAATATGATCCTAATGGACACGAGAATATCTGAAAAAAGTAGGGAGGGAATGGGGGGGTATGATGGAAATATTAAGTTAATTGATTCTAAATAATTATAAATGTAAGCATGAAAGTAAAAAAAAAGCTATGCAGAAAGTGTAATTAGTATAAATGTAAGGGGTATAGAAAAGGCCATTCTGCACTTCAGGAGGAAGCAGGGGAGCAGAGAGGACACAGGAAGAGCAAGCGCTATGGATATATGGGCTTTGGGCGCCATGGAGTTACATTTGGTGTGTGTGTGTGTGTGTGTGTGTGTGTGTGTGTGTGTGTGTGTGTGTGTATGTGTGTGTGTGTGTGTGTGTGTGTGTGTGATAACTAGCATTTGGAGCAACTGCCGAACAGACTTTTCACACTGTCACACAGCTTATGATCCAGTCATAATGTTAAGTGCTCCAAGCCAAAATATTTCAGCTCTCCTGATATTGCAAGTCATAAATATGGTGTGAAAATGCGCTGAATAACATGTCACACGGAGTCTTAGAGTGTGTGTATATGTGTGTGTGTGTGTGTATGTGTGTGTGTGTGTGTGTGTTTGTGTGTGAGTGTGTGTGTGTGTGTGTGTGTGTGTGTGAGTGTGTGTGTGTGTGTATGTGTGTGTGTGTGTGTGTGTGTGTCTGTATCAGAGTCTTCTTGTTTTGTTCAAATTAATGTAGAGGAGGGAGGCCCTTGAAGTGCCAATAAATACCCAGTTAGACAGGCGCCTCGGTTGCCACACACACCACTGCTTAGCTGCATAACTGTTAATCAATTAACGAGCCCCTGCCCGGGTCCCTCTTGTCCGGCCCACACACCACACACGCGCGGGCCATGTTAATGTGCCATTAATGATGTTCTAAAAACATATTATTGATTGACCTGGAAGGAGGAAGGTAAAGCGATATGTCCACACACAGCCAAATACAGGCTTGATCGCCCACACAGAAGAGTGCACGCAGACACACACACACACACATAAACATACACAGACACAAACACCAAGCATGAGGGTGAGAAATCATTTGACTGGTGTATAATAGCGTAATTATTCAGCATTTAGATTTACATCAGCACCGGACTTTATTTAGTTGCCCATTCCAAATATTTTTTTGATTCAGACATTTTAATTGAAATGATCTTCAAAAATGATCTTCATTTAAACTTTAAATAATTTTCCCAGTCCAAAAGAGTTGGATGTATATTCAGTGTGGATATTCATGTTACTAGAACTTCTTACTTATAATACCTCTTGACACAGACATGAAATATCTCTTTTCCCACCTTACAGCCCACGGCTAGGCTTGTCTTGCAGTAACAGTCAAGAGATATGGATTAGACGAGTGAGGAGAAAATCACCCAAGAATTGACACTACCTCTAGTAGTCATTGACGAGTGTGTCTCTGATATGTCAGACCAGCACAATGGGGATGACGTGACGTGACGTGCTGCTGGTGGTGTGACGTGGCTGACTTTCACACAACAGTATTTCATACTGTGGAATGGAACGCTTTAACTGATAGCTGGAATAATCATTTAAGGAGGTTTGTGCAGTTTCATCTCATGTTGCCTGCTAAATGACTGGCATAATGCTTGCACATGGATGGTTATTTGATGCCACAGCAGCTCAGCAGCCACACAGAATGAATGTTGTGGGAGGCATTGTTGTGGTCAATCTCAATGAAACAAACGTTGCCTTTTA